>NC_057806.1:433766624-433774426 GCF_018294505.1 Triticum aestivum
AAACAGCACCCCGACCCCGACACGGCACCCCGACACCGACACAGCACCCCGACCCCCGACACCTCCCGAAAAGGTGTTCTTTGGCCTTCTAGAGGCCGACGGGGTCATATATTTGTGAATTATTAGTTAGGTCATATATTCTTCGATTTTGTTATGAAAAACATCATATATAATTGTGTTGACCGGGTAGTTTTAAATGTGCAGTTGTTTCATCGCTGCGAGGTTTGGTGTTCAACGACCTCGCCGTGCGTCTGACGAGCTCTGCCCCTTCATTCGTGGGTGAGCACAAATGACATGTCCTCCTCCCCCATTAATTATTTGCTCTATTCCGATGAAACTTGATAGCTAGCTATATATGTGTCTTGAATCATCAGTATGCGTAACCAATATGTGTCTCCCGTTCGAAAGCGTCATAGTTATAAATATGCATGCATTTGCATATTTATAACCTTGATTCTTTCGAATTGTCCAATGCTATCCATGGACAGCCCGAGTATGTGTAGATTGGGTTCGTTTTCCCATATGCTTTGCTCCGGATCCGACGCATAAATTTTGTCAGTGCCTCCCCTGTTGTTCTCCGGGTACACATCCTCTCTGTTTATTGCAGAGACGTGTATCAGGAGAACAGCGGGGAGGTGCTGCCGAAATTTTGTGTCGGATCCGGAGCATAGCATGGGAAAATGAACCCAATCTACACATACACGGGTGGGATTAGGACCTATCATTACCTATTAGAGTGTAGGTTGCATGAACGTAATAAAATTGACAAAGTAGATCAACTGATGAATAAATACATGGCGAATTACATATATAATTGTTGTGTGTCCAGTAGCTCTGAAAGTTAAGATGAGTGATCGTGCGTGGATGTATACCGGTCACACTGGTCAGAACAAATGGAGCGCTGAATGGTTCACAAAAACCAAGGGGTTTGTGCAAGCCGCATTTGCAAATGGCCAAAAGAAAACCTGGTGCCCCTGTTTCCGGTGCAGCAATTGGGAAAAGAAGACAGAGGCTGAAATGGGCAAACACCTGCAGAAGAGTGGTTTTACGCCCGATTATACGGTGTGGACATTTCATGGTGAGTCTGCCCAACATGACCGAGCTGAGGTGGATCGTTGTCGCACCGACGAGCATGGTACCGGGATGGAAAACATGGTGCAAGACTATGATGATGCTTGGGATTCAGACGAGGAGATGGAGGAATCTGCAAAGGCCTTCAATGAAATGTTGGAGTCTTCAAAACGTCCGCTCCACGAGCACACTGAGCTTTGTCAGTTGGATGCCATCTCACAAGTAATGGCTCTGAAGGCTCAGTTCAACTTGGGCAGAGAATGCTATGACGCAATTATGACAGTATTTGGACGCTTTCTACCCAAAGGCCATGTAATGCCTGCAAACCTGTACCAGTCGGACAAAATCCTCCGTGCACTGAAGATGCCCTATGAGAAGATACATGCCTGTGAGAAAGGATGTGCCTTATTTAGTCTTGACTATGCGGACTTGAACTATTGTCCCATTTGCAAGTCTTCCAGGTATATTGTGGTAGACAATGGTACGGGTGAGAAGACACAGACCAAAATCCCCGTTAGTGTTCTTCGGTATATGCCAATCGTACCAAGACTTCAACGTCTTTTCATGGTTGAAGAGACGGCCAGACAGATGACATGGCACAAAACAGGCAAAAGAACCGAACTAGATGCAGATGGGAATCTGATGATGGTACACACATCGGATGGTGTTGCGTGGAAAAAGTTTGATGAATTACATGCTGACAAAGCGGCAGATCCGAGGCATCCTCGAGTCGGCATCAGCACAGATGGGTTCAGTGTGTTTGGTATGACGGCAGCCCAATACAGTTGTTGGCCCGTATTTGTCTTTCCACTCAATCTCCCCCCCGGACAGATTATGCAAAGAAAGAACATTTTCCTGACGTTGATAATTCCAGGGCCCAACTATCCGGGGAAAAATATGAATGTGTACATGCAGCCGCTTAAGGACGAATTGCAAGAAGCCTGGGATAATGGGTTCAAGACATACGACGCCTTTAGGAAACAGAACTTCATAATGCGTGTCTGGTACATGTACTCGACGCATGACTTGCCGGCATATGCGCTATTCGTTGGCTGGTGTGTGCATGGAAGGTTCCCGTGCCCCACATGCAAGGGAGCTCTTGAGTTTCGTTGGCTTCAGGCCGGTCGCAAGTTTTCTTGCTTCGACATGCATAGACAGTTCCTGGATCCTCGCCATAAGTTCAGGAAAGATAAGAAGAACTTCATCAGGGGTAGAGTTGTCAAAAACTCTACACCACCTGCATTGACAGGCCAACAGACCCTAGATCAGTTAAACGCTCTCGAGCCAGATCCACAACGTCCAGGGTACTTCAAGGGGTATAATACTAAGCACGCGTGGACTCACAATACATGCTTATGGGATCTGCCTTACTTCAAAGACCTCCTTTGCCCACACAACATCGACGTGATGCACACTGAGAAGAATATCGCCGAGGCACTTTTTGGTACATTGTTCGACATAGATGGGAAGTCAAATGATAATACTAAGGCTAGAGTCGATCTGGAGGCGCTATGTGATAGGCCGTTACAAAACATGAAAGAACCGAAAGGAAAGCAGAACTGGACGAAGCCAAAGGCATGGTTCAATCTTGGAAGGCCAGCTATGAGGGAAATTCTCTTGTGGGTGCAACAGCAGTTGATGTTCCCCGATGGGTATGCAGCGAATCTAAAGAGGGGAGCGAATCTTGATAAACTGAAGATATTTGGTCTCAAGAGTCATGATTGGCACATATGGATTGAGCGGGTAATGCCGGTGATGTTGCGTGGCTTCATCCCTGAGGATGAATGGCTAGTACTGGCAGAACTCAGCTATTTCTTCCATGTTCTTTGTGCGAAAGAACTATCGCCTGGCGTGCTAGAAGAAATGGAAGAGTTGGCGCCGGAGTTGATCTGCAAGTTAGAGAAGATCTTTCCACCGGGCTTCTTTAATCCAATGAGCATTTGATTTTGCATCTCCCGACCGAGGCAAGATTGGGGGGCCCGTGCAAAATTGTTGGTGCTACCCAACTGAGAGGATGCAGAAGACGCTTCAAGAAAAATATAAAAATAAATGTAGAATTGAAGCATCAATGGCTGAGGCATTCATCACAGAGGAGGCGGCAAACTTCGTAACAGCGCACTACGAAGCCAAAAATCGTCATTTGCATAATCCGAAGCCTTGGTACAATGCTGACGAGCCTAAAAAGGGTGGATCCAACCTCAGCCTATTCAAAGGGAATCTCGCACCAGCTAGTGTTTCACATCCAGTATCTTTGGATAACGAAGAATGGCGGACCATTTTGTTGTATATCTTCAACAACCTGATAGAAGTGCGGCCGTACATCGAATAAGTTCTCGGTACATTGTTTCGCAACTTCTATTTCCTTTGAACTGCTCTTATTTCTGGATATGTCATACAGTCGATACGTCGCCATATTCTCGTATGGAGTGGAGATCCAAAAGGATTTCGTCGAAGAGTATGAGCTTCTCGCAAAGCAAGGAGGCGGCTATCCCGGTTTCATCTCTTGGTTCAAACAAACGGTAATTTCTATTAGACAATTTCATTTCATTCGCTAATTTGTGCATAATGCAAGAATCCTTTCATATTAAACTTGTAGGCTAATTCAGAGTCTATGGACGCCGAATTGAGACAAGTCGCTAATGGTTTTGACTATAAGGTCCGTTCATTTGACAAGTATGACATCAACGGGTATCGCTTTCGTACCTATGGCAAAGAGCTATCTATGGCCGACCGAAAGTCTACAAATTGTTGTGTATCTGCTATCGGCGAAGGAGGTACCGAGTATTATGGGAGAGTTGAAGCAATTTATGAACTTCTATTCTATGGTGAAAACCCACCGAATGTCGTAGTCTTCAAATGTTATTGGTTTCAGCCGAAGGAGACTAGAAGGACTCATGAACATATAGGGCTAGTTGAAATCAACCAAAGCACCCATTTAGATGTTCCTGATGTCTATATTATGGCTCAACAGGCGACCCAAGTATTCTATCTACCGTGGGCCTGCCAAACTAATCCAAATCTGAAAGGTTGGGATGTCGTTTATGAAGTGCCGCCACATGCTAGACTTTCTCCCCCAAAGGAAGAGGATTATGAACCTCACATTAACCCAGACACATATGAAGGAGAATTCTTCCAAGAGAAACGTCTTTCCAAAAAGCGTTTCAAGAACCGCTATACTTCACCCCAAAACATTGAAGTAGATAGCGGCAATGAATCCGACATCACCCCAGAGGAGGAACAAGAAGAGCCGGAACAAGAAGAGGTTACTGCTGCAGATGACCTGTCAATGCTTGACCGATTATGTCAAGGTGGCCTTGCACATGTTGATGCCAATGAACCCTATGAGCCCATCATTGATTATAGTGATGATGATGATTATGCATTTATTGATGATACTGATCGAGATTATTAGTAGTGTCAGGTATTCAATTTTTTTATGTTGTACTTGATGATGATACACTTAAGTGATATACATATTATTATTCATGTCGGTACTTTTTTTTATGTTGTACTAATTTCATTTATTCTTTGTCATGGCAGGTGTTGAAAGATGGTGGGCGCTGATCGGGAGCGTGCCGAGGCCCCTTCTTCGTCGGTGCATGGTGTGAGGTCTTCCATTCCACACGCACCTCTCCGCCGAGTGTTGCTGGACAGTATGGCGACACCGCCGGGCCCTTCTTCGTCGACCGCGGTGCCCAGCAGGGGACGAGGTAAGAAGAAGAGAGGAGGTGGAGCACGTGGTCGCGGGAGAGGAGGTAGGGTGACTCTTACGGCGCCTTCCTCGCTGCCGCCCCCAGCTGTTTCACCCGAGCACGTGACTACTAGGGTGGACTCGTCTGAGGAGGAGGCTGCACGGACTCCGGTCCACGAGCCTCCGGTCCACGGGTCTTCGGCCCACGAGCCTCGGGTCGACGGGCCTTCGACCCACGAGACTTGGGACCACGAGACCCCGGAGGAGCACACATCTGGATGGGGTACCTGGTCGGGTCAGCCTGAGGAGCCGAGTGGCCACGCTGATGATGGCGGGGAGCCGAGTGGCCATGCTGATGATGGCGGGGAGCCGACTGATGAGGAGGGGGAGGAGGGGGGCAACGTCTACCAGCGTGGTGCTACACGGCTCCCGTCCGTGCCGGCGACCCGCGAGCAGAGGTGGTTGATTTTCCCTGATGGGGAGAGGTAAGTGCATTTAATCTTTTTGTACCTTCTGCATTCACGTTTCTTGAAATAACTGATGTCTTGGCCTTGTCATGCTGCAGGGGTTGGGACCACCATGGAAGTGTCCGCCGGCCCAACTCCGTCCTTGGAGTTCTGATTCGGCAAAACTTCCCGGGGTTTGTCACGTTGCCTGGTGAGGGTCGTCTTCCAGAGGTTGTATTGACTTGGGAGCACTACTTGGCTGCCCCGGCCCCGCCGGGTGAGATTATCGACGGTGTCTTGTGCAAGACGAGGGCAGACGTCGTGATCAGAAAGTTCTGGGTAATTGCTCCTTTACACAATTAAAAATCTTCAACTAGCTAGTTATTAATTGTACTAATCAATATTGTCTCATTTGATTGCAGACATTCTACAGGTGTGAGGAGGGATACGAGGAGGAGGCGGATCATGTTATCCACAAGGAGTGCAAGCGCCTACTTCAGAACTTACGGCATGAGGTTCGGGTGCAGGCTGTTCGAGACTACTACGCCGCGCGTGGTATCAAGAAGCCCAAGCAGGAGTGCCGTGATAAGTTCTTGAGTAAGGAGAAGTACATGAAGGTAATTCTTAAGGCCTTGTACTTACTTCCTTCATTTAGTAATTCATAGCCGTAGCGCTCAAGTTTCTATTTGCTGACTTAGGCCCCTCCGAGATGGTGTGCGGATCGGATGGATTGTTGGGAGGTGTTGGTCAACGCGTGGTGCTCAAAAGAATGGCTGGCCACCCACAAAGAGGCCAAGGACAAATGTGCCCAAATGGAAGGTGTGCCACACCACCAAGACAGCTCCAACTTATTTCAGTACGGGCGGAACTGGGTATGTGGTTTGCTTCATGATTCATGCAATTCATTCATCATGCTAGCTTTAGCCCTTTAATTACTAATTTACTTTGTTTCTCTCTTTCAGGCACGCTACAATAAGGCGGATAAGGTGCCAGAGGTGTACGACCTGTATGCCATGGCCCAAACTGGCCCTTACAAGAAAGTCAAGGCATTCTTTGCGTCTGACCTCGATGATCCAAAGAACTTCACCAACATCTCCGCCCACGACAAGCTCGTGCAATATAGAGATCAGGGGAAGGCGAGGAAAGGGGAGGACTTTAACCCGAGCCAGGGTCCCATTGATACAGAGCTGCTGATGATATCTGGTGGCGGGAGGTCCCATGGCTCCATAGCGATGGGAGATGGACTTATCCGTTGTCCCAGCACTCTCCCAGAGATCAAGGCGCGCCAGTCTCGAGCTCCGCTCCTGAGATAAGGCCTCGTGAATGGACAGTCCAACTCGCCTTCAAGGTTAGTTATACGTACTCAGCTATCTTTCTCCATTACATTTTGTGCGCTTCCATCAATGATTACAAATGGTCATGTGAGTGGTGTTGCAGGCTGCTATACAGAGTGAGAGAGATAGAACGGAGAAACTTCTGGCGGAGGCGGCGGAGAGGCAGCGGGAGTTGGAGGAGAGGACGACAAAGATGTTGGAGGAGGAGAGGGCACGGAATGACATGCAGGCAAGGGCCATGTACGAGCTCCTTGTGGTAAGTTTCTTCTGCCGATTACTTGCTAGTCTTAACATTCGAGTCTCATTACTAACTAGTATGACTCTGTTGTGAAAACCAAATGTGCAGTCTGTGTGCGAGAAGTCCGGTCAGACCGCTCCGCCGATGCTAGTGATTGCTCCTGGGAGCACGGTGAGTTTAATTTGAATGGACATTACTTGCTAGTCTTAACATTTGAGTGTCATAATGCTAACGAAACATTGGAAATGATCTTTGGTGCAGCTTAAGTCCAGAAACGCATCACACGATCCTTCTCTAGCTACCGGCGCGAGCCAGCCCGCTCCTTCTCTAGCTACCGGCGCGAGCCAGCCCGCTCCTTCTCCAGCTACCGGCGCGAGCCAGCCCGCTCCTACATCTCCGTGATCACGGTAAGTTTCTCTAGTGTTTTGCTTAACAAATGCATAAAGACCTAGACTTAGCTTTATTTCCTCCAATATGCTTACCATAATGACCTAGAGTTAGCTTCTTTTCCTCCAAAATGACTTAATAAGCTTACTGACCTCATAAACCATCCATTCTACCTAAGTTAGCTCTAAAATGACTCATTTTACCTTAGTTAGCTTACAAGTGATCCAATTTATCCAAGTTAACTCTAAAATGACCCATTTTACGTAGATTAGCTCCTAAATGATCCATTTTACCTACGTTAGCTTTAAAATGACCCATTTCACCTAGGTTAGCTCCAAAATGACCCATTTCACCTAGGTTAGCTCCAAAATGACCCATTTCACCTAAGTTAGCTAAAAAACGATCCATTTTACCTTAGTTAGCTCAAAAACGTGGCATTTCACCTTACTTAGCTCATAAAAGACCCATTTCAACTAAGTTAGCTCCAAAATGATCAATTTCACCTAGGTTAGCTCATAAACGACCCATTTCACCTAGGTTACTTCATAAACGACCCATTTAACCTAGGTTAGCTCATAAATGACCCATTTCACCTAGGTTAGCTCATAAACAACCCATTCACCTAGGTTAGCTCA
>NC_057806.1:433774747-433778658 GCF_018294505.1 Triticum aestivum
CATAAAAGACCCATTTCACCTAAGTTAGCTCAAAAACGATACATTTTACCTTAGTTAGCTCAAAAATGTGGCATTTCACCTTAGTTAGCTCATAAAAGACCCATTTCAACTAAGTTAGCTCCAAAATGATCAATTTCACCTAGGTTAGCTCATAAACGACCCATTTCACCTAGGTTACCTCATAAACGACCCATTTGACCTAGGTTAGCTCATAAATGACCCATTTCACCTAGGTTAGCTCATAAGCAACCTATTTCACCTAGGTTAGCTCATAAACTACCCATTTCACCTAGGTTAGCTCATAAACGACACATTTCACCTAAGTTAGCTAATATATGGCATATACTTCTTTTTCTAGTCTTCTTCTTCTAGTCTAATTCTTCTTCTAGTCTTCTTTTTCTAACTTTCTTATTTGTCATTTTGCAGGTTTCATTCACTTCACGGAAGCCAACTTCCTATGATGGATTGCTTGCTTTTTTCTGTTTTTTTCCTTTGATGCACTTCTTGTATTCTGCTCGCTTGCTATGATGAAACTTTGCATATTGTAATATGTATGGATCGATGGAACTATGTGCAACCTACTATGTATGGATGGATGGATATATATGTGCTGGATATTTATTATGTTGGATATATATGTGCTGGATATTTATGTGATGGATATATATGTGCTGTGAAATATTTGTTGTGATAATTGTTGGATATAAGAAAAACAGAACAAAAAAGAGGCAGTGCAGGCTCTTTGCCGTCCGTGGCAGACGGCAAAGACCCCTTTGCCGTCGGTGGCAGACGGCAAAGGGGGCACGTGGCGCCCACCTGTGCTTCCTGGGGATGGACCATTTGGCCAATTTGCCTACCGTGGCGGACGGCAAAGCCAAGCTGATGGCAAAGACTTTGCCTTTGCCGTTCGGCGGGCGGACGGCAAAAAAGAGCGGGCGCTGACGTATAGCTGACGTCGTCTGGCGGACGACAAAGAGGCGCTCAAATTTGCCGTCCGCTGGCGGACGGAAAAGGCCGCCGTTAGCCGCCTAACGGAGTGACGCTGGCGGACATGCAACATTTTGCCGTCCCCCCTCTTTGCCATCAGCCGCTGTAGGCAAAGGGCTCTTTGCCGTCCGCCATAAAAAGCCGATGGCAAAGGACCTGTTTGCCAACCCTATCTTTGCCGTCCGCCGCGGACGGCAAAGTGCTTTGCCGTCAGCCGTCCCTGCCTTTGTCGTCTGCCATGGCAGACGACAAAGTACTGGATTCCTGTAGAGTTGATACGTCCATTTTGCATCATGCTTTTATATCGATATTTGTTGCATTATGGGATGTTATTACACATTATGTCACAATACTTATGCCTATTCTCTCTTATTTTACAAGGTTTACATAAAGAGGGAGAATGCCGGCAACTGGGATTCTAGGCTGGAAAAGGAGCAAATATTAGAGACCTATTTTGCACAGCTCCAAAAGTCCTAAAACTTCACGGAAGTCATTTTCAGAATATATAAAAAATAATGAGCGCAAGAAGTTCCAGAGGGGGGCACACCCTGCCCAAGAGGGTGGGGGCACGCCCTACCCCCTGGGCGCGCCCCCCTGCCTCGTGGGCCCCCTGGTGGCCCTCCGATGCCCATCCTCTGCTATATGGAGTCTTTCGATGAGGAAAAAAATCATAAGCCAGCTTTCAGGATGAGACTCCGCCGCCACGAGGCGGAACCTTGGCGGAACCAATCTAGGGCTCTGGCGGAGCTGTTCTGCCGGGGAAACTTCCCTCCGGGTGGGGGAAATCATCGCCATCGTCATCACCAACCCTCCTCTCATCGGGAGGGGGTCAATCTCCATCAACATCTTCATCAGCACCATCTCCTATAAAACCCTAGTTCATCTCTTGTATCCAATTCTTGTCTCCAAGTCTGGGATTGGTACCTGTGGGTTGCTAGTAGTGTTGATTACTCCTTGTAGTTGATGCTAGTTGGTTTATTTGGTGGAAGATCATATGTTCAGAGCCTATATGCACATTAATACCCCTCTGATTATGAACATGAATATGCTTTGTGAGTAGTTATGTTTGTTCCTGAGGACATGGGAGAAGTCTTGCTATTAGTAGTCATGTGAATTTGCTATTCGTTCGATATTTTGATGAGATGTATGTTGTCTCTCCTATAGTGGTGTTATGTGAACATCGACTACATGACACTTCACCATTATTTGGGCCTAGAGGAAGGCATTGGGAAGTATTAAGTAGATGATGGGTTGCTAGAGTGACAGAAGCTTAAACCCTAGTTTATGCGTTGCTTCGTAAGGGGCTGATTTGGATCCATATGTTTCATGCTATGGTTAGGTTTACCTTAATACTTTTGTTGTAGTTGCGGATGCTTGCAATAGAGGTTAATCATAAGTGGGATGCTTGTCCAAGTAAGGGCAGTACCCAAGCACCGGTCCACCCACATACCAAATTATCAAAGTACCGAACGCGAATCATATGACCGTGATGAAACCTAGCTTGACGATATTCCCATGTGTCCTCGGGAGCGCTTTACATCATATAAGAGTTTGTCCAGGCTTGTCCTTTGCTACAAAAAGGATTGGGCCACCTTGATGCACTTTATTTACTTTTGTTACTTGTTGCTCGTTACCAATTATCTTATCACAAAACTATCTGTTACCTATAATTTCAGTGCTTACAGAGAATACCTTCCTGAAGACCGCTTATCATTTCCTTCTGCTCCTCGTTGGGTTCGACACTCTTACTTATCGAAAGGACTATGATAGATCCCCTATACTTGTGGGTCATCAAGTCTTTGTAGCAAAAAATAATGTTAGGGAGGGTCAAAAGACAGCCACACCAGCATGTGGCCCAAATATATATGTGTGAAAAGGGTGGTATGTGATGTTCAAAATTCCAATGCACAACTTTGACCCCGCGGGCCCACGGTTGGGCGCGTCATTGAAGATCGATGAGAGGGGCCAGAAGTCAAGAACCACCTGGAAGTGGCCAAATATACATACGAATATTGGGGATGTTTAAAATTTTAAATACACAATGCATAACTTTGGTGGCACCTGCCTCGCAGACCCGAAAGCACCCTAACAACCACCTAGCTAGGATATATATATATAATGACATAATGTCGTACCTAGCTAGGATGCTTAGCCCACCACCTCCCACTTCGTGTCAGCAGGGTGGATGCATGTAATGGTCGATACTTTGGTCGTACATGCATGTCGCCATGACCCATCATAAGACGGACCAATGAATCTTTCGTTTGGTGAAATGACAATTGTTGTTGTCGATAAACCGCTTGGGCCAATAGATTGAACCATCATAAACATCGCACAAGAGGGACCACAAACCAACACCTCTTGCATGCGGCCCAAAATGATGTACGTTGGGAAGGGGTGATGTGTGTTTTCAATATAGAATAATGTACAATTTAGATGTGGTGCCTACCTCTCGATACAGACAACAACGAGGAAGGTAAAGTAGTTAAGGACGAGATACATACGCAGGGTTTGATGTAGGTCGAACCTAGCAATCTGAGCATCTGGGAGGGAATCCTGACAACGCATGAGCTCGAGCTTTGGTTGACCGACATTTGACGGTGACCGGCCCTACATGAACTAGGAGGAATCCATTCATGGTCAACACATACCCCTCATTATCGGTCAAAGGGATGATATATACACACTCGAGGAGCCCACAAATATCCGTGTCGTCACAAAAAACCACACAAAGGAGACGTGGTCGATCAGAAGACCCCGTATACACTGCATGCGGCCTGAAAATATGTATGGGTACGATGGTGTATGATGTGTTTAAATCCCAAATGCACAACTTCGATGGGCGACGCCAAGTACATTACAAACCAAACACCGTACCCGACTCCAAGCCTGGTTCAATACCTATGATGTCAGTTTCCCAACTT
>NC_057806.1:433778834-433799905 GCF_018294505.1 Triticum aestivum
CACACATGTGTTCAAACTTTATTTTGTCTAGCATGGGACACATCTATATATATATATATCTATACGTCTATACATCTATACATCTATACACATATATAGTGTGTGAATAACTATGAAAGTTGATCATTGGATGAAGCCAATCCGACGGTACAGAGATGGCAAATCCGAGCACTACTAGCCGTTGGATATCATCTACATTCCACCAAATTCTGCCACATGTACAATCTAGAAGACTCCATGGTTGAACTTAAGCATAATGCACAAACCTCTAAACACAAGCACTTCTCCGTCGATCACCTGCATCCTCAAGATATCACATTGGTGATGTTCTACTTCGTCAGGGACGTCAACCCCGCCAAGGATGCACTCGAGCCTAGCCACCACATCATCGGGATCGAGGTTGACACGGCCGCCGCGGGCAATGATGAAGCCGTAGGCTGCCTTTATCTTGACTGAATCGTAGAGGTCCTCTGCCCATTCCTTGCGGGGCATCAGGCTCTCGATGAGCACTGGTGATGACGACTCTTCGGGTGGGTCATCGATCATGCCGCCGAGTAGCTCTGGATCTTTTGAACGGTGGATGGCAAACTGCTCATCACACCTCCTCTGCAATATGTCAATTGTGCTCCCAAGGACTGTGACGCCGATATTGCTGCCGATGGGCCATGGTGCCTGTACCGGCCGATGAAGGTCTTTCTACCCGACCTACTCCGGCTTGTTCTCCTCGCCGAAGATGTAACATAGGTAGGCATCGACGTCGAAGCTTTGGTCGGTGCCTGTCATGCTTGGAATAACTAATGGTAGATGGGTGAGGACTAGATCTTCGCAGAGTGTCGTGGCGGTGTGTTGCCACCTGGGTTATATGCAGCAAGCCGTTAGCTGGTCGCGGGAAACCGATGAGGGAATAGGCGTGGATTTTACAATTCATCCATGTGGAGCGCGGGAAGCATTCGCTGGAGCACGGGAAGACTAAGTGGAGCACACACACAACCCGAATATTGTATCCAGTGCCACGTGTTATTTATCACACAAGTGTTAACATAAGGAAACATATGTGTAACTTACTAATCATCGCACACGAGTACTCGCAGACGCATCGTGTGCGATACTCCTAGCCACCGCAAGCAACTAGTTTGCATTTTTCAAAGTTTTTTTGTACACACAGAATCGCACACGAACTAACTATATTAACCGTCTGTCTTGTAATTTCTCATCGCAAACAGTTCATCCGAGTCGTCTGTTTGCCACATATCACACACATCTTGTTAAGTTGAACTATTTCTGTTGCGTTCGCTAATCGAAAACAGTTCGTCCGAGTGAACCTTATGCCCTATATCACACACACCTTGATCTGGCTAACCGTTTATGTTGCACTCCCTAATAGCAAACGGTTCATCGGAGCAAACTGTATGACGTATATCGCACACACATTGATATGGCTGTCCATTTCTATTGTTCTGCCTCATCGCAAACAGTTCGAACGGGTTAACCGTGTGGCCTGAATCGCACACGCAACTAAAATCTGAACCGTGTTTGATGCATCCTCCATCACAAACGTTTTGCACCCTTTTGACGGTTTTCATACACCACCATTTGCGATTATTGCATCGCACACAGTTTCTCGAAGGGTCTCTGAACATAGTGTCGCGTTAGCAGCATCCTGCAGTAGTGATGGTTTCTTCTCCTATATTGGTAATTGTCTCTTCCACCCGTGTTGAATCTACCATGTCCCCAGTGTTGGGGAACGTAGCAGAATTTTTTTAAAAAATTCTACGCATCACCAAGATCAATCTATGGAGTCATCTAGAAACGAGGGAGAGAGGAGTGCATCTACATACCCTTGTAGATCGCACGCGGAAGCGTTCAAGAGAACGGGGTTGATGGAGTCGTACTCGTCGAGATCCAAATCACCGATGACCAAGTGCCGAACGGACAACACCTTCGCGTTCAACACACGTACGGTTGGGAAGACGTCTCCTCCTTCTTGATCCAGCAAGGAGGAAGGAGAGGTTGATGAAGATCCAGCAGCACGACGGTGTGGTGGTGGATGCAGCAGGATCCCGGCAGGGCTTCACCAAGCACAAGCGGGAGGAGAGGTGTTACGGAGGGAGAGGGAGACGCCAAGAGCAAGGGGGTGCGGCTGCCCTCCCTCCCCCCTCTTTATATAGGGGCCTTGGGGGGGGACGCCGGCCCTACGGAGATGGATCTCCAAGGGGGCGGTGACCAAGGGGTGGCTTCCCCCCCAAGCCAAGTGGGGGGCGCCCCCACCCATAAGGTTTCCCAACCCTAGGCGCAGGGGAGGCCCAAGGGGGGGTGCACCAGCCCACTAGGGGCTGGTTCCCCTCCCAATTCAGCCCATGGGGCCCTCTGGGATAGGTGGCCCCACCTGGTGGACCCCCGGGACCCTTCCGATGGTCCCGGTATAGTACCGGCGACTGCCGAAACCTTCCCGATGACCAAAACTGGACTTCCTATATATAAATCTTTACCTCCGGACCACTCCGGAACTCCTCGTGACCTCCGGGATCTCATCCGGGACTCCGAACAACTTTCGGGTTACTGCATACTAATATCTCTACAACCCTAGCGTCACCGAACCTTAAGTGTGTAGACCCTACAGGTTCGGGAGACATGCAGACATGACCGAGACGACTCTCCGGTCAATAACCAACAACGGGATATGGATACCCATGTTGGCTCCCACATGCTCCTCGATGATCTCATCGGATGAACCACAATGTCGAGGATTCAATCAATCCGTATACAATTCCCTTTGTCAATCGGTACGTTACTTGCCCGAGACTCGATCGTCGGTATCCCAATACCTCGTTCAATCTCGTTACCAGCAAGTCACTTTACTCGTGTCATAATGCATGATCCCGTGATCAACCACTTGGTCACATTGAGCTCATTATGATGATGCATTACCGAGTGGGCCCAGAGATACCTCTTCGTCATACGGAGTGACAAATCCCAGTCTCGATTCGTGCCAACCCAACAGACACTTTCGGAGATACCTGTAGTGTACCTTTATAGTCACCCAGTTACGTTGTGATGTTTGGCACACCCAAGGCACTCCTACAGTATCCGGGAGTTGCACAATCTCATGGTCTAAGGAAATGATACTTGACATTCGGAAAAGCTACAACAAACGAACTACACGATCTTTGAGATATGCTTAGGATTGGGTCTTGTCCATCACATCATTCTCCTAATGATGTGATCCCGTTATCAATGGCACCCAATGTCCATATTCAGGAAACCATGACTATCTTTTGATCAATGAGCTAGTCAACTAGAGGCTCACTAGGGACGTGTTGTGGTCTATGTATTCACACATGTATTACGATTTCTGGATAACACAATTATAGCATGAACAATAGACAATTATCATGAACAAAGAAATATAATAATAACCATTTTATTATTGCCTCTAGGGCATATTTCCAACAGTCTCCCACTTGCGCTAGAGTCAATAGTCTAGTTACATTGTGATGAATCAAACACCCATGCAGTTCTGGTGTTGATCATGTTTTGCTCTCGAGAGAGGTTTAGTCAACGGATCTACCACATTCAGGTCCGTATGTACTTTACAAATCTCTATGTCTCCATTTGAACACTTTCACGAATGGAGTTGAAGCGACGCTTGATATGCCTGGTCTTCCCGTGAAACCTGGGCTCCTTGGCAAGGGCAATAGCTCCAGTGTTGTCACAAAAGAGAGTCATCGGGCCCGACGCATTGGGTATGACTCCTAGGTCGGTGATGAACTCCTTCACCCAGACTGCTTCTTTTGCTGCCTCCGAGGCTACCATGTACTCCGCTTCACATGTAGATCCCGCCACCATGCTTTGCTTGCAACTGCACCAGCTTACTGCCCCACCATTCAAAATATACACGTATCCGGTTTGTGACTTAGAGTCATCCAGATCTGTGTCGAAGCTAGCATCGACGTAACCCTTTACGATGAGCTCTTCATCACCTGCATAAACGAGAAACATATCCTTAGTCCTTTTCAGGTACTTCAGGATATTCTTGACCGCTGTCTAGTGTTCCATGCCGGGATTACTTTGGTACCTTCCTACCAAACTTATAGCAAGGTTTACATCGGGTCTGGTACACAACATAGCATACATGATAGACCCTATGGCCGAGGCATAGGGGACGACACTCATCTTTTCTCTATCTTCTGCCGTGGTCGGGCATTGAGCCGTGCTCAATCCCGTACCTTGCAATACAGGCAAGAACCCCTTCTTTGACTGATCCATTTTGAACTTCTTCAATATCTTGTCAAGGTACATACTCTGTGAAAGACCAATGAGGCGTCTCGATCTATCTCTATAGATCTTGATGCCTAATATATAAGCAGCTTCTCCAAGATCCTTCATTGAAAAACACTTGTTCAAGTAGGCCTTTATGCTTTCCAAGAATTCTATATCATTTCCCATCAATAGTATGTCATCCACATACAATATGAGAAATGCTACAGAGCTCCCACTCACTTTCTTGTAAATGCAGGCTTCTCCATAAGTCTGCGTAAACCCAAACGCTTTGATCATCTCATCAAAACGAATGTTCCAACTCCGAGATGCTTGCACCAGCCCATAAATCGAGCGTTGGAGCTTGCACACCTTGTCAGCATTCTTAGGATCGACAAAACCTTTCGGCTGCATCATATACAATTCTTCCTTAAGGAAACCATTAAGGAATGCCGTTTTGACGTCCATTTGCCATATCTCATAATCATAGAATGTGGCAATTGCTAACATGATTTGGATGGACTTCAGCTTCGCTATGGGTGAGAAAGTCTCATCATAGTCAACCCCTTGAACTTGTCGATAACCCTTAGCGACAAGCCGAGCTTTATAGATGGTCACATTACCATCCGCGTCTGTCTTCTTCTTAAAGATCCATTTATTTTCTATGGCTCGCCGATCATCGAGCAAGTCAGTCAAAGTCCATACTTCGTTTTCATACATGGATCCTATCTCGGATTTCATGGCTTCCAGCCATTTGTCGGAATCCGGGCCCGCCATCGCTTCTTCATAGTTAGAAGGTTCACCGTTGTCTAACAACATGATTTCCAAGACAGGGTTGCCGTACCACTCTGGCGCGGAACGTGTCCTCGTGGACCTACGAAGTTCAGTAGCAACTTGATCTGAAGTTTCATGATCATCATCATTAACTTCCTCTCTAGTCGGTGCAGGCACCTCAGGAACATTTTCTTGAGCTGCGCCACTTACCAGTTCAAGAGGTAATACTTCATCAAGTTCTACTTTCCTCCCACTTATTTGTTTCGAGAGAAACTCTTTCTCTAGAAAGGACCCATTCTTGGCAACAAAGATCTTGCCTTCAGATCTAAGGTAGAAGGTATACCCAATAGTTTCTTTAGGGTATCCTATGAAGACGCATTTTTCCGATTTGGGTTCGAGCTTTTCAGGTTGAAGTTTCTTGACATAAGCATCGCATCCCCAAACTTTTAGAAACGACAACTTAGGTTTCTTCTCAAATCATAATTCATACGGTGTCGTCTCAACGAATTTCGACGGAGCCCTATTTAAAGTGAATGTGGCAGTCTCTAAAGCATTGCCCCAAAATGACAGCGGTAGATCGGTAAGAGACCTCATAGATCGCACCACATCCAATAGAGTGCGATTACGACGTTCGGACACACCATTACGCTGAGGTGTTCCAGGCGGCGTGAGTTGTGAAACTATTCCACATTTCCTTAAGTGTGTGCCAAATTCGTGACTCAAGTATTCTCCCCCACGATCTGATCGCAAGAACTTGATTTTCCTGTCATGTCGATTCTCAACCTCACTCTGAAATTCTTTGAACTTTTCAAAGGTCTCAGACTTGTGTTTCATTAAGTAGACATACCCATATCTACTCAAGTCATCAGTGAGGGTGAGAACATAACAATAGCCACGGCGAGCCTCAACACTCATTGGACCGCACACATCAGTATGTATGATTTCCAATAAGTTGGTTGCTCGCTCCATTGTTCCTGAGAACAGAGTCTTGGTCATTTTACCCATGAGGCATGGTTCGCACGTGTCAAATGATTCATAATCAAGAGATTCTAAAAGTCCATCTGCATGGAGCTTCTTCATGCGTTTGACACCTATGTGACCAAGGTGGCAGTGCCACAAGTATGTGGGACTATCATTATCAACCTTACATCTTTTGGTATTCACACTATGAATATGTGTAACATTACGCTCGAGATTCATTAAGAATAAACCATTCACCAACGGAGCATGACCATAAAACATATCTCTCATATAAATAGAACAACCATTATTCTCGGATTTAAATGAGTAGCCATCTCGAATTAAACGAGATCCTGATATAATTTCATGCTCAAAGCTGTCACTAAATAACAATTATTGAGGTTTAAAACTAATCCTGTAGGTAAATGTAGAGGCAACGTGCCGACAGCGATCACATCGACCTTGGAACCATTCCCGACGCGCATCGTCACCTCGTTCTTCGCCAGTCTCCGTTTATTCCGCAGCTCCTGCTTTGAGTTACAAATGTGAGCAACCGCACCGGTATCAAATACCCAGGAGCTACTACGAGTACTGGTAAGGTACACATCAATTACATGTATATCACATATACCTTTAGTGTTGCCGGCCTTCTTGTCCGCTAAGTATTTGGGGCAGTTCCGCTTACAGTGACCACTTCCCTTGCAATAAAAACACTTAGTCTCGGGCTTGGGTCCATTCTTTGGCTTCTTCCCAGTAGCTTGCTTACCGGGTGCGACAACTCCCTTGCCATCCTTCTTGAAGTTCTTTTTACCCTTGCCTTTCTTGAACTTAGTGGTTTTATTCACCATCAACACTTGATGTTCCTTTTTGATTTCCACCTCTGCTGATTTCAGCATTGAATATACCTCAGGAATGGTCTTTTCCATCCCCTGCATATTGAAGTTCATCACAAAGCTCTTGTAACTCGGTGGAAGTGACTAAAGGATTCTGTCAATGACCGTGTCATCCGGGAGATTAACTCCCAGCTGAGTCAAGCGGTTATGCAACCCAGACATTTTGAGTATGTGCTCACTGACAGAACTATTTTCCTCCATCTTACAGCTGAAGAACTTGTCGGAGACTTCATATCTCTCGACCCGGGCATGAGCTTGGAAAACCATTTTCATCTCTTCGAACATCTCATATGGTCCGTGTCTCTCAAAATGCTTTTGGATCCCCGGTTCTAAGCTGTAAAGCATGCCGCACTGAACGAGGGAGTAATCATTGGCACGTGACTACCAAGCGTTCATAACGTCTTGGTTCTCTGGGACAGGTGCGTTACCTAGCGGTGCTTCTAGGACATAATCTTTCTTGGCAGCTATGAGGATGATCCTCTGGTTCTGGACCCAGTCCGTATAGTTGCTGCCATCATCTTTTAGCTTGGTTTTCTCTAGGAATGCATTGAAGTTGAGGACAACGTGGGCCATTTGATCTACAAGACATATTGTAAAGATTTTAGACTAAGTTCATGATAATTTAGTTCATCTAATCAAATTACTCAATGAACTCCCACTCAGATAGACATCCCTCTAGTCATCTAAGTGAAACATGATCCGAGTCAACTAGGCCGTGTCCGATCATCACGTGAGACGGACTAATCAACATCGGTGAACATCTTCATGTTGATCGTATCTTCTATACGACTCATGCTCGAACTTTCGGTCTTCTGTGTTCTGAGGCCATGTCTGTACATGCTAGGCTCTGTAAGTCAACCTAAGTGTATTGCGTGTGTAAATCTGGCTTACACCCGTTGTATTCGAATGTTAGAATCTATCACACCCGATCATCGCGTGGTTCTTCGAAACAACGAACCTTCGCAACGGTGCACAGTTAGGGCGAACACTTTCTTGAAATTATTACGAGGGATCATCTTATTTAAGCTACCGTCGTTCTAAGCAAATAAGATGTAAAACATGATAAACATCACATGCAATCAAATAGTGACATGATATGGCCAATATCATTTGCTCCTTTTGATCTCCATCTTCGAGGCTCCATGATCATCGCTGTCACCGGCATGACACCATGATCTCCATCATCGTGTCTTCTTGAAGTTGTCTCGTCATCTATTACTTCTACTACTATGGCTAACGCTTTAGCAATAAAGTAAAGTAATTACATGACGTTTATGTTGACACACAGGTCATAAATAAATAAAGACAACTCCTATGGCTCCTGCCAGTTGTCATACTCATCGACATGCAAGTCATGATTCCTATTACAAGAACATGATCATCTCATACATCACATATATCATTCATCACATCCTTTGGCCATATCACATCACAAAACACTTGCTGCAAAAACAAGTTAGACGTCCTCTAATTGTTATTGCAAGTTTTTACGTGGCCGCTAAAGGTTTCTAGCAAGAACGTTTCTTACCTATGCCAAGACCACAACGTGAATTGCCAATTTCTATTTACCCTTCATAAGAACCCTGTTCATCGAATCTGATCCGAGTAAAGTGGGAGAGACAGACACCCGCCAGCCACCTTATGCAACTAGTGCATGTCAGTCGGTGGAACCAGTCTCACGTAAGCTTACGTGTAAGGTCGGTCCGGGCCGCTTCATCCCACAATGCCGCCGAATCAAGATAAGACTAGTAACAGCAAGATAATTGACAATATCGATGCCCACAACTACTTTGTGTTCTACTCGTGCATAGAAACTACGCATAGACCTAGCTCATGATGCCACTGTTCGGGAACGTAGCAGAATTTTTTAAAAAATTCTACGCATCACCAAGATCAATCTATGGAGTCATCTAGCAACGAGGGAGAGAGGAGTGCATCTACATACCCTTGTAGATCGCACGCGGAAGCGTTCAAGAGAACGGGGTTGATGGAGTCGTACTCGTCATGATCCAAATCATCGATGACCAAGTGCCGAACGGACAGCACCTCTGCGTTCAACACACGTACGGTTGGGAAGACGTCTCCTCCTTCTTGATCCAGCAAGGGGGAAGGAGAGGTTGAGGAAGATCCAGCAGCATGACGGCGTGGTGGTGGATGCAGCAGGATCCCGGCAGGGCTTCGCCAAGCACAAGCGGGAGGAGAGGTGTTGCGAAGGGAGAGGGAGGCACCAAGAGCAAGGGGGTGCGGCTGCCCTCCCTCCCCCTCTTTATATAGGGGCCTTGGGGAGGGGGGCGCCGGCCCTAGGGAGATGGATCTCCAAGGGGGCGGCGGCCAAGGGGTGGCTTCCCCCCCAAGCAAAGTGGGGGGCGCCCCCACCCCTAGGGTTTCCCAACCCTAGGCGCAGGGGAGGCCCAAGGGGGGGGGGCACACCATCCCACTAGGGGCTGGTTACCCTCCCAATTCAGCCCATGGGTCCCTCTGGGATAGGTGGCCCCACCCGGTGGACCCCCGGGACCCTTCCGGTGGTCCCGGTACAATACCGGCGACCCCCGAAACCTTCCCGATGGCCAAAACTTGACTTCCTATATATAAATCTTTACCTCCGGACCACTCTGGAACTCCTCGTGACCTCCGGGATCTCATCCGGGACTCCGAACAACTTTTAGGTTACTGCATACTAATATCTCTACAACCCTAGCGTCACCGAACCTTAAGTGTGTAGACCCTACGGGTTCGGGAGACATGCAGACATGACCGAGACGACTCTCCGGTCAATAACCAACAGCGGGATCTGGATACCCATGTTGGCTTCCACATGCTCCTCGATGATCTCATCGGATGAACCACGATGTCGAGGATTCAATCAATCCGTATACAATTCCGTTTGTCAATCGGTATGTTACTTGCCCGAGACTCGATCGTCGGTATCCCAATACCTCGTTCAATCTCGTTACCGGCAAGTCACTTTACTCGTGCCGTAATGCATGATCCCATGATCAACCACTTGGTCACATTGAGCTCATTATGATGATGCATTACCGAGTGGGCCCAGAGATACCTCTCCGTCATACAGAGTGACAAATCCCAGTCTCGATTCGTGCCAACCCAACAGACACTTTTG
The DNA here is from genome assembly GCF_018294505.1 of Triticum aestivum. NCBI lineage: Eukaryota > Viridiplantae > Streptophyta > Magnoliopsida > Poales > Poaceae > Triticum > Triticum aestivum. The sequence continues at coordinate 433,788,840 of NC_057806.1, forward strand.
GAGATACCTGTAGTGTACCTTTATAGTCACCCAGTTACGTTGTGATGTTTGGCACACCCAAGGCACTCCTACGGTATCTGAGAGTTGCACAATCTCATGGTCTAAGGAAATGATACTTGACATTCGGAAAAGCTACAGCAAACGAACTACACGATCTTTGAGCTATGCTTAGGATTGGGTCTTGTCCATCACATCATTCTCCTAATGATGTGATCCCGTTATCAATGACATCCAATGTCCATAGTCAGGAAATCATGACTATCTTTTGATCAACGAGCTAGTCAACTAGAGGCTCACTAGGGACGTGTTGTGGTCTATGTATTCACACATGTATTATGATTTCCGGATAACACAATTATAGCATGAACAATAGACAATTATCATGAACAAAGAAATATAATAATAACCATTTTATTATTGCCTCTAGGGCATATTTCCAACACCCAGCCACCTCCATATTGTCCGACCATCTCCACCTCCATAGTGTCTAGCTATCTACACCTCTTCCTCTTCTGTGAAATGGGTAGGGAACCGTAGATCAGGTTTGAAGGGGTAACAGACATCACCTCTGTGGTGAGGGGGTAGGCCATCTAACACCAAAAGGGGCCTAGAATTGTGGTTAATCTCTTTTGTGGATCCTTGCTGATATGTCTCCATCGTATCTATAATTTTTGATTGTTCCATGCCAATATTCTACAACTTTCATATACTTTTGGCAACTTTTTATACTATTTTTGGGACTAACATATTGATCCAGTGCCCAGTGCCAGTTCCTGTTTGTTGCATGTTTTTTGTTTCGCAGAATATCCATATCAAACGGAGTCCAAACGGGATAAAAACTGACGGAGATTTTTTTGGAATATATATGATTTTTGGGAAGAAAAATCCACGCGATACGGTGCCCGAGGTGGCCACGAGGCAGGGGGGCGCGCCCCTGACCCTCGTGGGCCACCCGTATGGCCGTTGATCCCCTTCTTTCGCCGCAAGAAAGCTAATATCTGGATAGAGATCGTGTTAAAATTTCAGCCCAATCGGAGTTACAGATCTCTGGGAATATAAGAAATGGTGAAAGGGAAGAATCTGGGAACGCAGAAACAGAGAGAGACAGAGAGACATATCCAATCTCGGAGGGGCTCTCGCCCCTCCCATGCCATGGAGGCCAAGGACCAGAGGGGAAACCCTTCTCCCATATAGGGAGGAGGTCAAGGAAGAAGAAGATGAAGGGGCCCCCTCTCCCCTTCTCTTCCGGTGGCGCCGGAACGCTGCCGTGGCCATCATCATCATCACCGCGATCTACACCAACACCTCCGCCATCTTCACCAACATATCCATCACCTTCCCCCTCTATCTACAGCGGTCCACTCTCCCGCAACCCGTTGTACCCTCTACTTGAACATGGTGCTTTATGCTTCATATTATTATCCAATGATGTGTTGCCATCCTATGATGTCTGAGTAGATTTTCGTTGTCCTATCGGTGGTTGATGAATTGCTATGACTGATTTAATTTGCTTGTGGTTATGTTGCTGTCCTTTGGTGCCCATCATATGATTGCGCGCGTGGATCACACCCTAGGGTTAGTTGTATGTTGATAGGACTATGTATTGGAGGGCAAGAGTGACAGAAGCTTCAACCTAGCATAGAAATTGATGCATACGGGATTGAAGGGGGACCAATATATCTTAATGCTATGGTTGGGTTTTACCTTAATGAACATTAGTAGTTGCGGATGCTTGCTAATAGTTCCAATCATAAGTGCATATAATTCCAAGCCAGGGATGACATGCCAGCAGTGGCCTCTCCCACATAATACTTGCTATCGGTCTAGTAAAGTAGTCAATTGCTTAGGGGCGATTTCGCAACTCCTACCACCACTTTTCCACACTCGCTATATTTACTTTATTGCTTCTTTACTTACAACAGCCCCTACTTTTTATTTACGTACTATTTATTATCTTGCAAGCCTATCCAAAAACACCTACAAAGTACTTCTAGTTTCATACTTGTTCTAGGTAAAGTGAATGTCAAGCGTGCGTAGAGTTGTATCGGTGGTCGATAGAACTTGAGGGAATATTTGTTCTACCTTTAGCTCCTCATTGGGTTCAACACTCTTACTTATCAAAAACTGTTGCGATCCCCTATACTTGTGGGTTATCAAGACCTTTTTCTGGCGCCGTTGCCGGGGAGCAATAGTGTGGGGTGAATATTCTCGTGTGTGCTTGTTTGCTTTATCACTAAGTAATTTTTATTTGCTGTTCTTAGTTGTTCTCTATCTTTAGTTATGGATATGGAACACGAAATACCAAAAAATTAGGTGTACCTGCTACTCATGGAGATGGGGAACCTCCTAAAACCCTCGATGCTGGTTATGTGAAAAATATTATGTACTACTTTAATAATCCTGAGAAAACCCCATTCAATTATGTAATGGGAGTAACGTTGGATCAACCTGAATACTTTAGGGATTACCGCTTGACACAAAAGGGAAACTATTATGGGATCAAATTCATATATTGAATTGGTATGCTAGGCAACTATGCTTGAGATATGATTATACTTGTTGCTCTAAGGTGAAGGCTCCACACCTTCCCTTTTCATGTGAATTTGATGATAATGAAACCTTAGCTTCTTATGCTAATGGTATATATGATTACTATGATGTGGAACAAATAGAAGAACTTGTTGCTTTTAAGGGTGCTTATGAAATTGAATCTTTGTTTGAAAAGCAGGAAACTTATGATGATGTTTATAGGCCTGAAAATTTAGCTATCTTAAAATATTGCTATGATAATTATGAATATAATTCCTATATTAATGCGCTTATTGAGAAAGTCTCCGTTGTCCAAGAAGAGACTAATATTTCGCAGGAGTCTATGGAAGAAGAAATAGATGAAACTGTGAGCTCATTGGATAAAAAAGATGAGGAGGAGAGCAAAGAACAAAAGGAGGAAGAGCGGATTAGCTACACGTGCCCACCTTCTAATGAGAGTAACTCTTCAACTCATACATTGTTTAAGTTCCCTTCGTGCTTACCGGAGGATGATTGCTATGATGATTGTTATGATCCCGTTGATTCTTTTGAAATATCCCTTTTTGATGATGCTTGCTATGCTTGTGGCCAAGATGCCAATATGAATTATGCTTATGGAGATGAACTTGCTATAGTTCCTTATGTTAAACATGAAATTGTTTCTATTGCACCCACACATGATAGTCCTATTATCTTTTTGAATTCTCCAAACTACACTATATCAGAGAAGTTTGCTCTTATTAAGGAATATATTGATGGGTTGCCTTTTACCGTTGCACATGATGATTTGATGAATATAATATGCATGTGCTTGCTGCTCCTACTTGCAATTATCATTAGAGAGGAACTATATCTCCACCTCTCTATGTTTCCAATATGATAAAATTGCAAGAAACTGTTTATACTATGCATTGGCCTTTACTATGTGTGCATGAATTGTTCTTTTATGACATGCCGATGCATAGGAAGAGAGTTAGACTTCGTTGTTGCATGATATATGTTACTTTGTGCTCACTACTAAATTACAAATCATTGTTAATTAAAATTGGCTTTGATATACCTTGGGATCCGGGTGGATTCACTACTTGAGCACTATATGCCTAGCTTAATGGCTTTAAAGAAAGCGCTGCCAGGGAGACAACCCGGAAGTTTTAGAGAGTCATTTATTTCTGTTGAGTGCTTTTATATAGTTTAAAAATAACAAATATAAAGAGGGGAACCCAAAAATTTTTCAAAAAGGAAAGCGAAAGTGAGAAAGACAAGCATTGTTGAAGTGGGAGCTAGCCTTGAACTTTGTTCATGCTCATGGAAACTTTGTGAATCTTGATTACAGAAACTTCTCAATAAAAATAATTATCCCCTTGTACAATTCCATTGTATTATAAAAATAATGTGCCAAGGTTTGCCTTTAGGATGTTTACATTTGCTTGATGGTTTGTATGGTGCAGGACAAAAACTTTGGCTGTAGTGCGCGATTTTACATTTTTAGCCGGAACGTCAAATAGTTCTGATTATTTTTGCAATGTATTCCTATACAAAGTTTTTATTTTTTCTAATTTTGGTAAAAAATTTCAAGTATCAGAAGTATGGTGAATGTTCATATTATTACAGACTGTTCTGTTTTAGACAGATTCTGTTTTTGATGCATAGTTTGCTTATTTTGATGAAACTATCAATTTATATTAGTGGATTAAGCCATGAAAAAGTTATATTACAGTATACACAATGCAAAAATAAAATATGAATTGGTTTGCAACAGTACTTAGAGTAGTGATTTGCTTTATTATACTAACGGATCTTACCGAGTTTTCTGTTGAAGTTTTGTGTGGATGAAGTGTTCGATGATCGAGAAGGTCTCGATGTGAGAAGAAGGAAGAGAGGCAAGAGCTCAAGCTTGGGGATGCCCGAGGCAACCCAAGTAAATATTCAAGGAGACTCAAGCGTCTAAGCTTGGGGATGCCCCGGAAGGCATCCCCTCTTTCTTCAACAAGTATCGGTATGTTTTCGGATTCATTTCGTTCATGCGATATGTGCAATCTTGGAGCGTCTTTTGCATTTAGTTTTCATTTTTCTTTTATGCACCATGCTGGTATGAGATAGTCCTTGGTTGATTTATAGAATGCTCTTTGCACTTCACTTATATCTTTTGAGTATGGCTTTATAGAATGCTTCATGTGCTTCACTTATATCATTTGAAGTTTGGATTGCCTGTTTCTCTTTACATAGACAACCGCCATTTGTAGAATGCTCTTTTGCTTCACTTATATTTGCTAGAGCGTGGGCATATCTTTTGTAGAAAGAACTAAACTCTCTTGCTTCACTTATATCTATTTAGAGAGATGGCAGGAACTGGTCATTCACATGGTTAGTCATAAAATCCTACATAAAACTTGTAGATCACTGAATATGATATGTTTGATCCCTTGCAATAGTTTTGCGATACAAAGATGGTGATATTAGAGTCATGCTAGTGGGTAGTTGTGGATTAGTAGAAATACTTGTGTTGAGCTTTGTGATTCCCGTAGCATGCACGTATGGTGAACCGTTATGTGATGAAGTCGGAGCATGATTTATTTATTGATTGTCTTCCTTATGAGTGGCGGTCGGGGACGGGCGATGGTCTTTTCCTACCAATCTATCCCCCTAGGAGCATGCGCATAGTACTTTGTTTCGATAGCTAATATACTTTTGCAATAAGTATGTGAGTTCTTTATGACTAATGTTGAGTCCATGGATTATACGCACTCTCACCCTTCCACCATTGATAGCCTCTCTAGTACCGCACAACTTTCGCTGGTACCATAAACCCACCATATACCTTCCTCAAAACAGCCACCATACCTACCTATCATGGCATTTCCATAGCCATTCTGAGATATATTGCCATGCAACTTTCATCATCATCATCATATACATGACTTGAGCATTCATTGTCATATTGCTTTGCATGATCGTAAGATAGCTAGCATGATGTTTTCATGGCTTGTCCGTTTTCTGATGTCATTGCTATGCTAGATCATTGCACATCCCGGTACACCGCCGGAGGCATCCATATAGAGTCATACTTTGTTCTAGACATTGAGTTGTAATATTGAGTTGTAAGTAAATAAAAGTGTGATGATCATCATTATTAGAGATTGCCCCAGTGAGGAAAGGATGATGGAGACTATGATTCCCCCATAAGTCGGGATGAGACTCCAGACTTTACAAAAAAATAAAAGAGGCCAAAGAAGCCCAAATAAAAAAAGAGGCCAAAGAAGCCCACAAAAAAAAACAAAAAAATGAGAGAAAAAGAGAGAAGGGGCAGTGCTACTATCCCTTTTCCACATTTGTGCTTCAAAGTAGCACCATGTTCTTCATATAGAGAGTCTCTTAAGTTATCACTTTCATATACTAGTGGGAATTTTCATTATAGAACTTGGCTTGTATATTCCGATGATGGGCTTCCTCAAATGCCCAAGGTCTTCATGAGCAAGCAAGTTGGATGCACACCCACTTAGTTTCAGTTGGAGCTTTCATACACTTATAGCTCTAGTGCATCCGTTGCATGGCAATCCCTACTCACTCACATTGATATCTATTGATGGGCATCTCCATAGCCCGTTCATACGCCTAGTTGATGTGAGACTATCTTCTCCTTTTTTTCTTCTCCACCATCATATTCTATTCCACCTATAGTGCTATGTCCATGGCTCACGCTCATGTATTGCGTGAAAGTTGAAAAGGTTTGAGAACGTGAAAAGTATGAAACAATTGCTTGGCTTGTCATCGGGGTTGTGCATGATGTGAATATTTTGTGTGGTGAAGATGGAGCATAGCCAGACTATATGATTTTGTAGGGATAACTTTCTTTGGCCATGTTATTTTGAAAAGACATGATTGCTTTATTAGTGGGCTTGAAGTATTATTGTTTTTATGTCAAATAATAGACTATTGCTTTGAATCACTCGTATCTTAATATTCATGCCATTATTACATTACATGATCAAGATTATGCTAGGTAGCATTCCACATCAAAAATTATCTTTTTTATCATTTACCTACTCGAGGACGAGCAGGAATTAAGCTTGGGGATGCTGATACGTCTCCGTCGTATCTATAATTTTTGATTGTTCCATGCCAATATTCTAGAACTTTCATATACTTTTGGCAACCTTTTATACTATTTTTGGGACTAACATATTGATCCAGTGCCCAGTGCCAGTTCCTGTTTGTTGCATGTTTTTGTTTCGCAGAATATCCATATCAAACGGAGTCCAAACGGGATAAAAACTGATGGACATTTTTTTGGTATATATATGATTTTTGGGAAGAAAAATCCACGCGAGACGGTGCCCGAGGTGGCCATGAGGCAGGGGGGCACGCCCCTGACCCTCGTGGGCCACTCGTAAGGCGGTTGATGGCCTTCTTTCGCCACAAGAAAGCTAATATCCAGATAGAGATCGTTTTAAAATTTCAGCCCAATCGGAGTTACGGATCTCCAGGAATATAAGAAACGGTGAAAGGGAAGAATCTGGGAACGCAGAAACAGAGAGAGACAGAGAGACAGATCCAATCTCGGAGGGGCTCTCACCCCTCCCATGTCATGGAGGCCAAGGACCAGAGGGGAAACCCTTCTCCCATCTAGGGAGGAGGTCAAGGAAGAAGAATACGAAGGGCCCCCCCTCCCCCCTTCTCTTCCGGTGGCGCCGGAACGCTGCCTGGCCATCATCAACATCACCGCGATCTATACCAACACCTCCGCCATATTCACCAAGATCTCCATCACCTTCCCTCCTCTATCTACAATGTTCAACTCTCCCGCAACCCGCTGTACCCTCTACTTGAACATGGTGCTTTATGCTTCATATTATTATCCAATGATGTGTTGCCATCCTATGATGTCTGAGTAGATTTTTGTTGTCCTATCGGTGGTTGATGAATTGCTATGATTGATTTAATTTGCTTGTGGTTATGTTGCTGTCCTTTGGTGCCCATCATATGATTGCGCGCGTGGATCACACCCTAGGGTTAGTTGTATGTTGATAGGACTATGTATTGGAGGGCAAGAGTGACAGAAGCTTCAACCTAGCATAGAAATTGATGCATACAGGATTGAAGGGGGACCAATATATCTTAATGCTATGGTTGGGCTTTACCTTAATGAACATTAGTAGTTGCGGATGCTTGCTAATAGTTCCAATCATAAGTGCATAGAATTCCAAGTCAGGGATGACATGCTAGCAGTGGCCTCTCCCACATAATACTTGCTATTGGTCTAGTAAAGTAGTCAATTGCTTAGGGGCGATTTCGCAACTCCTACCACCACTTTTCCACACTCGCTATATTTACTTTATTGCTTATTTACTTACAACAGACCCTACTTTTTATTTACGTAAACTTTATTATCTTGCAAACCTTTCCAAAAACACCTACAAAGTACTTCTAGTTTCATACTTGTTCTAGGTAAAGCAAACGTCAAGCGTGCGTAGAGTTGTATCAGTGGTTGATAGAACTTGAGGGAATATTTGTTCTATCTTTAGCTCCTTGTTGGGTTCGATACTCTTACTTATCGAAAACTGTTGCGATCCCCTATACTTGTGGGTTATCACTTGCCTTTTGGTCAAAGCATATGCTTGATTTGGGGTTGATTTTAGCGATTCTAGTAGGTTGGAGTTGAATGATCTTGGGCGAGCAAAAATTTTGCTCTTAAGGAGTGGGCCTTTGAACCCATGGCGCCTGAAAGTGCCTTTGGGCCTAGTGGTCATTCTATGTTTGATCCAGATGGCCCGTGGGATCCACAAAAGAGATTAACTACAAGTATCACTCCATCTATCATGATTTACCCTTCCTTGACCTAGAATTATTAACCACAATTCTCACTCCACTCAATCATGAAGGAGAATGCATGTATTTTGAAGGAAAACACGACTTACTTAGGTTTAACAAGTCGCCACCCACGTTGAAATCTTCCCCCGCCAACCAGAAGTGGTTACCAGCTGGGGAGACCCCTACCCCGCCGTCGCGGAGTGAGAGAGGTTGACCAGCTTCACAGATCGTGCGGGGAAATCACAGAGCATCGTGGCATGTGCACAACTTCCCTGACCCCCCTATTCGCTGCACCTTGACCTTGTTGTCTTCAGTCAAGATCTGTGCCTTTGGGAGCCCGGTGACGGCAATGCCATCACCATTACGACTGCATGCTAATCCGAGCTAGGAAGGTGTTGTATCCGTGAGGGAAAGGCCGTCTGCCTCGTCATTTCAGTAGAATCCGTTGATTCGGCCTCCTCCATGACCCAGAGGATGAGCTCAATCGGGAACAACACCCTTTTCCCGAATAGCCACTTCTCCTCCTCCATGTTCACCTCCCTTGAGATATCAAGTGCCTTCTTCCACATCTCCCGCAAGTCCGTGAACCACAAACTTATCTCAAGGAGCCTTGTGAGCTTCAGCGGACCCCGCCCACGGTCTTCGCCGTACGCGCTTCCCACTCCTTCATCACAATCCGGATGGAACGGAGATCTACACTGATTACAGGAATTAGCACTGGATTCATAGCGAGAGCCGAGTAGAGGGGGAAAGGGATGGTACAACCGCTATTAAGAGAGGAGAAAGAGCTCGGAGTAGGCAAATGGTGGGGGTTGGGGTAGTTATAGCGAGATGGGAAATGGTGCCTTTTCGCCTCCCACACTTCCATTGTACCGCTCCACTTCCATACATGGAGTTTCTTAACTCGAGCTCACATGAGCTCGCATGAACGGTAAACTCGAAAAAAATATTTGTTTTTGGAAGATTTTTTTACAAGAAACATTGATGTTCTTTCTATCCATGCATATTTTCACAATGGAAACACATTCGTGAGGTGTGTGAAGAAAAAACAAAATACATGCTCCAAAAAGAGTGTTTTTGGAAGCATTTTATAGCATCGATTTTTTTTGCCCATACCTCCACCCTCGCGAAAGTTTGCATGCGTGTCGAAAAAACATCAATGTTTCTTGCCAAAATAATCAGAACTTTTTATGCCAGAAGACCGTATAACACGAGGTAAATTTTAGAATTTGCAGTCACGACTGATGAAGAGGATCAATGCTTGGGGGACACCCTTTCTCATGCTGACAAGGAGATTATGATTAAAGTAGTCGCACAGGCTATCCCAACTTATATTGTGGGTGTCTTTAAACTGCCTATGTTAGTGTGTGATGATCTGAACAGAATGGTGCAGAATTTTTGGTGGGGATCTTCAGAGGGCAAGAGGAAACTCACTGGTTGGCATGGCCAAAAATTCTAGCGCATAAATCTCAGGGTGGATTGGGTTTCAAGGACTTCCGGGTGTTCAACCAAGCTCTACCCGCGAGACACACATGACGCTTGCTAAATAAGCCTGATAGTTTATGTGCGCAGGTGTTAAAGGCTCGGTATTATCCAGATGGATGCCTTGAGGACACGATGTTTGCCGGAAATGCTTCGCCTACTTGGCAGGCCATCCAGCATGGCCTCAAGCTCCTGAAGAAAGGGCATCATCTGGCATGTCGGGAATGGACAGAGCATCTGCATCTGGTAGGACTACTGGGTGCCCCGGGAGCCCGCACGCCAGCCCATTACACAACAAGGCACCTGCTAGCTAGGACAAGTGGCGGATCTTCTGCATGACGCTGGGGCTTGGTGGATGGATTTGTTACGCCGGCACTTCCTCCCGGCAGACATTGACGCGATCACCAGTATCCGCACCTTGCCCCGCATCACCGACAACATTATAGCATGGGCGCCGGAGAAGAACGTATCTTCACAGTTCGATCTGCCTATTGCTTCGCCATGGACGAGCGCAAACGTCCACTGGCTACAGCCACAAGCAGGGCACCGGATGGTCGTCGCGCCATCTTGAGGATCATATGGGGGTGCCCTGCTCCCTCTAAGGTATGCGTGTTTGCATGGAGAGTAGTGACCAATGTTGGGGAACGTAGTAATTTCAAAAAATTTCCTACGCACACACAGGATCATGGTGATGGATAGCAATGAGAGGGGAGAGTGTGTCCACGTACCCTCGTAGACCGAATACGGAAGCGTTAGCACAACTCGGTTGATGTAGTCGTACATCTTCACGATCCGACCGATCCAAGTACCGAACGCACGGCACCTCCGAGTTCTGCACATGTTCAACTCGATGATGTCTCGCGAGCTCCGATCCAACAAAGCTTCATAGAGAGTTTCGTCAGCACGACGGCGTGGTGACGGTGATGATGATGCTACCGACGCAGGGCTTCGCCTAAGAACCGCTACGATATGATCGAGGTGGACTATGGTGGCGGGGGGCACCGCACACGGCTAAGAGATCAATGATCAATTGTTGTGTCTATGGGGTGCCCCTGCCCCCATATATAAAGGAGCAAGGAGGCCGACCGGCCCTCTATGGCGTGCCAGGAGGAGGAGTCGTCCTCCTAGTAGGAGTAGGACTCCCCTCTTTCCTACTCCTACTAGGAGGGGGAAAGGAAGGGGGAGAGGGAGAACGAAAGGGGGGCGCCGCCCCCCTCTCCTAGTCCAATTCAGACCAGAGGGGGAGG
>NC_057806.1:434922568-434935176 GCF_018294505.1 Triticum aestivum
CTCCCTCTCACCCTCTCGCGCTAAATACATGCATTGCCTATCTAGCCCCCCAACCTCTCGTGCATGCACACGCACGCACGTTGTATATCTAGGCCACTCCCTCGAGACTGTCTCACTCTTTCTTCCACACGGCGAGCCACACTCGCTCAATCTCGCTCTCTTTATCTGAGTCTCGTTTAACCTCATTTTATTTCACACACAAATGATATATCTCCCTGTTCGGGCCTCAATCGACATACTCTATACTCTCTCACGCAGATTGTCTATCTAGGTCATTCCATCCAAGCCGCCACCACTCTTTCGACCTCATGGTGGGCCACGCTCACTCAATCTCTCTCTCTCTCTCTCTCTCTCTCTCTGTATGTCTCGATTCACCATGCTCTTTCTCGGACAAAAATGATATATCACCATGTTGATCCCAATTCGACCTATTCACATTGTATACTCTCTCACGCACATCGTCTATCTAGGTCACTCTCTCCAACCCGTCTCACTCTTTCGATCGCACGGCGACCCTATGTGATCGGTTGACCTTGCTTCTTCTCACGCACAAAATATATCTACACGTCTGTGACTGAATCATCTCTCAAGCTCTATCTTACAACCCTCACCCTTGCCAAAAAGCTCAATTGGACAATATCTCTCCAGAGCATATATATTTGTTCAATGAATGTCGGACCACACTCACTTTGTCTCTCTATCTATATGTCTCTCGATTGACCTCGCTTTCTCACACCGTATCTTCCACGTGTTGAAGCTACTACCTCTCCATCCCTCGCAAAGCCGGAGCTATTTACATTGCGAGGGGCACTCCAATGATGGATTAATTTGTTTAGGCATTTATTCCGGTCGGTTTAGATTATATTTTCCTAGCATTCGGCCCACAACTACTCCAATCACCGTAGCGGGTAATTAAGCTACGGGGAGAACCTAATATGAGCACCGGGGAGCCTTTGGATCGAAGATGCAGCGGCACACACAAGGCCTGAATGTTTTATTTGCAAAAAATCCTTTGGAGAGTTAGGAAATTGCGCATAATTACAAATACTACTCCCAAGCCATTGGATCTCACTTCCAACGGTGTAAAAACTCGTATCACCATAGTATCTAAGCTGCGGGGTGGATGTGATATTCTATGCCGCTGTCATTTTTGTTCATAGACTTGCAAAAAACGTGTAACTCGTGCTGTTACTTGTCTAACCGCGCAAAGTGTTTGTTCAAAAAAACCATCCTACACTGAAATATCAAAACAACACACGGGGGTCCCACTTGTCATTAATCAAATTTGGACCTAAAACTAACAAATCTGAAAGACGAGATTCGAACTGGCAACCTGGACTACAAAGCGTAAGTCGATAGCCTGAAAAAACGAATGGTTGTTGGCTTTGTCCCATAACTTGATTTCATACAGTACTTGCATTGAGTAGAGTAGAGGGAGTGCCTCGTCAACACGTGCATGAGCGTTATCTCACTTACTGGTGGGTCCCAGGTCTGCGATCTCAATCTATCTTCTCTCCATCATCTAACCTTTGCACGGGCACACACGAAGAGTGGCGCTAGCTTGCCGTGGTGTTATTACAACTAAAAAAACTTGGAAAATAGAAGAATCGTCTAGAACAAGAGACGTTGTGGCTGGTCGAGACGGAGCTAACCACATCTATCCTCCGTGCCACGTTTGCATGATGAAGCTGTGTGGCTAGTGGGGTGTTTTCAACCGACTAGGTGGGTCCCGAGGTCGAACCATAGGTACTCTACTACGTCTGATACAGTATATTTTTACACGCACATTTTTCCTCCGTGCCAAGATGTGGCACACCCTACCGCGCGGTTTCGGGGTCCTCCCGGGTGGTGCACGCATATATTCTTCCTGACGTGGGACGCCCTACTGCGCGTTTTCTGGGTCCTCCTCGGTCATAGCGCCAAAGGAAGTAAATGAGTCGTGAAATCACGAAAGACCACCTTTCCCGCCGAGTACATCAGTGAAGCACGATGGCTAGCTAGTTAGGCTAGTTCGACCGATTAGCTAGGCTGCCGCCACATTTGTTTTTTCACCCCCTTTTTTATCTACTTGCCGGCAGGTAAATTTAAATATCCACCGCGGCGTTGCTCTGGTGTTTGGGTGCGGCGGGATTTTTAATTTTTTGATTAACGTGAGCAGGCGCGGCAGGATTTTTAATTTTTTGATTGACGGGAGCAGGCGCGGCAGCAATTAGTCACAATGACTCCGCCTGTACCCACTGCTCCCTGATGTGAGAAGTCGTCGACTGGTGTTTTAGCATGGTAAAAACCAAAAGATTCCCCGCTCCCTCCGCCTTCCCGTAGATTGCATTGCCTTTCAGCCATTTCGCCCCCTTTGCTTCCTCTCCCCATTCCTTCTACCTGGTGCCATGGCGGCGCAGCAGATCACGGAGTCCGAGGTGAGGCTCCTGACACAGGAGCTCCATGCCAAGGATGCGGAGCTCAGGGCCAAGGACGTGGAGCTCCGTGAGCTCAAGGAGGAGAGGAGTGCCATGCTCCTCCGTTATGTGCGGGAGTTCACAGAGCTTCAAAAGCGGCAGGCATCCACCACAAAGATGCTCGAGGCGTCGGCGGCGTTGCTGCAGAAAGCGGGAGATACCATAGGCGGTCAGGGGAGCCGGCTGGAGCGCGAGCGGGCCGATCGTGAAGAGGTCCAGGATTGCCTCAGCCACTTGGTGAACCAAGTTGCCACGCACGTGTTGCGGCTGCGCGATGCCTACCGTCGTGCCAGTGCAACAATGCCGGCCGTCGGGCTAAACCCTCTGCATGGGCATGTCCATGTCTCGGCGCAACATGACCGTTGGATCAAACTCAGACGGTGCAGATCAGTCACCATAGAACAAAGCGTGTGGGTGTGTTTGGTTGCATTCTCATCTCAATATAGTTGTTTCCTCTTCGTGTATTTTTGTCAACCTACTAGTGTGGACTCATGCACCCTTCATGCACTCTGCCAAACACCCAAAAGTGGGTCGAGAAGGGAAATTTTGCTCCCATCCCGTGCACCCTTCATACACCCTGCCTAACAATATTCGTGCTTCATGTGGTTCATGTTTCGTGGAGTGCTGTAGCACCGTACTCACCGTGCGTTGTGGACCTAGTTATGTTAACATTGATCTCACTGTCCATTCTCGACCGGACAGTCGAAAAAGCGGTACTATGTTACATATAGGAGTAGTTGACATGCACACAACATCATTTGTTATCATCAGATCTTACTACACTAGCAACAAGATTGTGTAGTACTGACGTATGAACCACTGCACATCCTAGTAGTAGGAGCATTGTGTATGTTCAAGTGGCTGCCGTGTTTCGCACTCCTCCGTCGTAAGAGTGGAAACGCTTGATGTAATCATTTTTTCTTCTGAAAAATAGTGGACACGCTCTACCGTGCGGATCCTCCTCAAGCCATGCACTAAATTACTCACTTTCGCCGACGTGTGGGACAGCCAGCATCGGGGTCCACCAGCCATGCACTAAATTACTCCGTAGTAGAGTGACGGTAGACTACCCCGATCGAAGCGTCGCAGTAATGCCCAATGAGCCGTCAAATCACAAAACCCCCTCCTTTCCAGCAGTAAGTTGGACGGATGAAGCAACCATCATTTCACTCTTCTCTCTCAGCTTCGTCTCTACCCAACCCTCGCTTCTGCCTCATCTTTTTCCTCATTTCTTCAAGAAAACCCCGACCTGCTTCTGCCATTGTTCTTCTCTCCCAAAGAAGGAAAGGTGAGTGCATCAATGGTGTTGATTCTGGCCAAGGCCCGGTCTTGCAACCCCGAGACTGATCCTATAACTCCCTCTCTTTTCTTCTTTTGGGTTTGTGATTATGGTTTCTTTTCTTTTATTTCTATTTGACAGTTTCTTGATGCATGCTGGAGCACCGGCCGAAGTGATGTCTATGGCTCCGGCCAAAACCATCGAGGCTCATGGTACGAAGAAGCGCAAGCACCCCGCCGAGACTACCCCAGACAAGCTCAAAGCCATCGCCCTGTCCAAGCCCCCCTCTCTGGGATCCCTCATTAAGCAAGTCCAGGTAATATCTCTTCTTGACGATCTTTTTCTCGATCTTGATCGTGTTTTTTCATCTAACACGCAGTACTAGTACTAGTAGTACAACTTTCTGGGTGATCTTGCATGTGATTTTTGTGTGCCAAATGACGGTTCTAAATTCCTCTTTTGACAAAAACATGCGAGAGGTTGACACTGATTTCTTATAGATTACTTTCAACTACTCCCTCTGTCCCAAATTTCTTGTCTTAGATTTGTCTAGATACGGATGTATCTAATACTAAAATGTGACTTGATACATCCGTATCTAGACAAATCTAAGACAAGAATTTTGGGACGGAGGGAGTACTTTATGAACATCAATGCTACCTTTTAAGAGGGTATATTTGCCTCAGTAACTTGTGTTATGGATATTGCATGTAATCCCTCTGCTCTCATGCCTTTGAAGACATGTTTTAGTGTCTTTGTTCACTCATTTCTGTGCGTATATGTAGTCATATATGGAATATAATATCGAAAATCATCTTATATTTCTGAACGGAGGTAGTAATAAAATATGGTTTCTGTTTGAATTAGAACCAGGTCCGCGGTGGAGATGAAGTTCTCAAAGTCATGCCATTGAACTGGAAGACCTGATGATGAGTTCTACTACTGAACTATCCAACTGCTGTGTCCTTGTCGCCACGTGTCCTGGACTAGTGTTTTCCTGTAGCATTGTTGTCAGGCGTGTTCTCGAGGCTGTACTTGACCACAACAATTTCCTGGATGTGCCTTCGATTACGAAGGGTGTGGTTCTTGTAAAGCTTCCCAACAAATCTGATGTGGCCTGTCTTCATCATCATGTTTATGAGTGGAAAGACCACTCTGTTAGGTTCTCCAAGGTTGACAAGATGGTGATGGTGCATGTAGACATCTCACACAAAGTCCATGGCCTAGTCAGTTATGCGGGGTTCATCCCATAGGTCGGTGGCAAAAAATAGTCTGCAGAGTTTAGTTAGTGCAACTTTGCTTGTCTGTAGTAAGTACTATTGTTTAGTACTTGATTTGTGTTTGTGAACCATGTATTGTTTATTAGTACTGCCGCTTTTGGTGTGTGGTCAGTCCTGAGAATGGTCTATGTTAATGTCTATCCACTCAATTCAGTCTGTATATTTTGAAGTATCCATATCATATTTTTTGTGAGGACGGTCTATCAATTATGGTTACACTCCAATATCTGTATGCATTGCAGGGTTTATCGCACCCACCAGGATTTCCAGCCCCATGGATGTTCAGTCCATACGATTTGTCATGACCTTTGGACTGTCCTGCTTGTGGGAGTAGGCGGGGCCCCTGAATGCCACACGTAGTTGAACGGTCAATCTTCTGTTTAGTACTTCAACATAGTGATTTCCTGGTAAGGATTCACTCATGTCACATCAAGTAAATCTTATTGATTTACTGTCTAAATCTTATTGATTTAATGTCATGTTTTCTTTCTTTTCCTACAATTTTATGATGCAGGTTTTGCCATGTGACATTCATCACAGAATAAACCGTTTGGTTTGCTCTACGATGGCAATTTTTGCAGGTTTCACTTCTTATGTCGTGTCAGTAACGAAGGCACTGTCCATCACTTATATTACTAGAAAAAAATTGGATCAGTCTGTTGTCTGAGTACAAGCTGAATCCCTATGATGAACTGCAGTTTCGTTTAACAAAAACGCCACAATTAGTCCTTCTCGCGTTTAAAAGAAATGAAGAAAAAGACTGGATCACGGTCACGGATCCTAGTCAAGTTAGAAAGCTCATCATAGCAGACCAGACACGATCGCCACTGTCTCGCACAGATCGAGCACCGACAGTTGCTCTAGCACTGATAGCGGCAGCAGCTCAGTCACCGACCGCGTCAGCGGATGAGTCTGATCTACCGGAGGATCATGCATCGACATCGGCACTTGCTCCAACACCGGCACCAGCTCTACAAGGAGCACCATCTCTGGCAGTAGCAGCGGCTTCGGCACCTGCACCAACACTTGCACTTGCCTCTGCTCCGGCCCGTGCAGTTGCACTGGCAACAGACTGGGCTGCAGTTCGCACTTCATATACCAAAGTCCTTACAAAAACTAACATGTCCACCTTCTTGGTAAGCATTGGCTGCCCAAGTGCTTCGTTCTTTTTTCTTTCCATGTTGTTTCACATGATTCACTGTGTTGATCTAACTGTTTGGGTATGTCTTCTTGTTTGCAAATAGAGAATTCCTAGAGCAACGAGGGAATCGTTCAACAATCCGGGCGACCGCGGCCAAGTTTCTCATACCATGCATAGCCTTGGTGTGAATGAACCTGCTCAATATATCGTAAGTACAAAGGATGGTAGCATGATGATTAATGCTAAAGGATGGTCAAGGTTCAAATCTAAATCATATCTTGCGGTTGGGGATGATGCCAAAATCGAACTTTCTCGGCAAGGAGAGCTGGTCCAAATCAACTTTGAAATTCTTTAGTAGCAGCACGCAACTGCCTAACTGATCTATCCTCCGAGACATTTTGATGTAATAATCTGGCATGGTGAAACAAGTGTCCTGTGTGTATAAGTAGTATGATAGTATTATTTATCACATGGTATATCGTTGATAGAATTGCAACTCTGATTGCTGGTTAGGAACTGTCGTTCGATTTCATTCCAACAGCTGTCGTGCTTTATTCAATTTTGTGTATTCGCCTTGCGACAGCATCTAAAACCAGCGCCGTACCGATTGCTTACAATATGAAAAGCGCTGAGGTAGAACACATGGGCCCCCAAACATGCAGGGTTGGCCTGCGGCCCAAAGTCCAGAACCTGGTTTCGAGAAGCACTAGCTCAGTGTAGAAGTGGCGTCCTCCTCCTGCTGTGGGTTGGGCGAAGATGAATGTTGATTCTGCGTTATCTCGCAATGGTGAAAGGGGAGCCCTGGCAGTTGTGAGCTGGGATCATACAGGCTTCTTCCTTGGAGCATCGGCACTAGTGTGCGAAAGTGTTACTGATCCAGAGATCCTATAGGCAATGGCATGTTGCGAGGGGCTATCTCTGGCTCTTGACTTAAACCTGCAACAAGTTCAGATTAGCACCGATTGTTTAGCAACAGTCAAGCATATCGGAGAGGCATAATTGGGGCCCAGCAAAGTTATTATGGACGAGATCAAGATGAAGAAGAATATCTTCCAAACCATGGAGATCATACATGAAAAACGCGAGTGTAATGTTGAAGTGCATGTGCTCGCAAAATCTGCTACCTCTTTGCCCTGTGGACGCCATATTTGGCTCATAGGAACCCCCAAAATTATTTGTATACCTATGACTGTTAATCTTCAATAAAGCAGCTTTTATCCCTAAAAAAACATCTAAGTATTATATTCTCTGCTGAACCCCCATAATGCCCATGCGTTGCAGAGGGAGTATTTTTCTCGGCAAGGTGAGCCTGTGATATAAAAGATTTGTATATTTCTTTACAGAGGGTAGTGTATCTCTCTGTAAAAAATATATATTTATGTGTAACTAGTTACTCCTGTCTTTCTACTTCCTTTTGCTGATATGTGGGGCAACTGGCAACGGGATCCACGTGCCATATGCACAAATTAGAGTGCACAACTTCACGGTAGACACACCCCGGTCGTAGCGCCACAGTAATGCCCAATGAGCCGTCAAATCACAACCCCCCTTTCCAGCTTTAGCAGTAAGCTGGACGAACGAAGCGGCAATATTTCACTGGGCCTGAATCCCTTTCTCCCTCGTCTGCTTGTTCAGAGAAAACCCCCTCTCTGCGATTGCATAGGTTTTACTCATGGAGAACCATGTACGAATTCTTCATCCATCCCCGATAAACCCAAGTCCCTTTGTCGCAGGTAATCCTAGGATGGCAGCCGCCGCCATTGATGCATTTTTCTTCCTACTGAATCAGTGTGTTTCATTTGCAGTGCCCAATGTGCGAGTACCCTACAGGTTTCTGCGCCCTCGACGAGATGCCACACTTGTTCCTTGTCATCCTAACACAGCATTTTGACATGCGCACAGTATGTTCCTAGAATCCTCTTTTCTATCCGGGAGGGTGGGGTTTTTTTGAACATGTTGTGTTCTCATATTATTTTTCCTGCAGTGTATTATTTGCTCTGTCAGAACACATGTACTCAAGATGCTCGGCCTTGCTATAACTGAATACACTAGTTTAATGGTCACAGTGAAGACAAGCCATGGATATAAGTTCCGAGTTGGGTTCATGAACCAAGAAGATCGCTGCTTTTTTTATGGCCGAACTTGGATAAACTTTCTCAAGTGTTATGGACTGAAAGTTGGCGCACGAATGTTGATGGAAATAGAAGAACCTGGTCTCATCTTCACTGCGATCTTCCACCCCGACGTTGTTCCAATTGTTCATCCATGTTAGTTTTGTATCTGGTTCTTGCTTGTTGCCTCGATTACTTCTTAATCCACCTATTTTGTCTAACTAATCACAATTTAACTTTAGAAGTAGCAACGAATCTCTCACGGAGATGCTACTTCTAACTAATATTTTCTTATAATTGGTGGCACGTGTAGGTTTTTTCAGAGTAAAGCAGTCTGCTCGTTTGTTACTCTGTAATAACTCGGCTGTTACTAATGGCACTGAAGTTAACTGGATCGACATCCACAAGTTCCTACACTTTATTGACCGTCTTGAGGTCCTTGTGGGGCGTTTCAATGGTGGAAGGCCACGTGGGATATGTGTGCCACTGCTGCACTCATTGAACATGTCCAACTGTGTCAAGAAACTTATGGTACGAGCTGTTTTCAGTTATATATGTTGTTCATAAACTATTGCTTATACACAGTTTTACAACTGTGATCTTCTTGAAACAGGAACTGCCAAGTTCTATTGTTCCTATACAGATGCCTGACCATGGTCGGGTCAGACTTGCGCT
This sequence comes from Triticum aestivum, assembly GCF_018294505.1. NCBI lineage: Eukaryota > Viridiplantae > Streptophyta > Magnoliopsida > Poales > Poaceae > Triticum > Triticum aestivum. Next base: position 434,931,511 of record NC_057806.1, read on the forward strand.
TGGTCACAACATGATGTTTATGTCGACCTACTCAATTCCCCTTGGAGGTGAAAAGATACTTATTCATGGGTGGTCTCAAATAATGAAGGCCCGTCCATCTTGGAGAATAGGACATAAGATTATGTTCATGCTTTTCCATCGCTCTAAAGCGAATATCCTGTTTATTGACCACGTTGCGAGGTGAAGCCGCTTTAAGAAGGTTGTGGATGCGCAGGGTGGCGCCTGGGCCTTGTCCTGGGGCTTGGAGGCCTCACCCTTGGTTAACTGTAGGCGAAGTAGCACTGTTCGAGGCGTGCTTTGTACGGTTGAACCTATATAAGTACTCATATTGCTTTCAGCTTTGGTTATTAAGTGCCCCTGCTGGTTTCAGTTAAGGTTGTTAAGTACTACAGTCTGTCGTGTTTCTTCAGTCCTGTCTTCCTCCAGCCGCCAAAACCAAACCAGCGCCGGCGGGGCCGCCTGCTTCTGCCTCCCACGCCTGGCTGCGCCTCAGCGCACGCATTGCTGCCCCACCGTCTCCTAAATCGTTAATGCCGACGTCCTCTGCGCGCTTTGGTGCGCTCGCTGCGGCGCCGCCCTCTCGCGTTGTCAACATGGTCAACAAACAACAGGAATCGGCAGAAGTATGTGGAGAGGATGACAATAGGGGCCAACCATGTCAGCATATGGAAAAATAAAATGCTTCCTCCTAGTGTTTTCCTGACATCTGGGACCCACGACATTGGGAGCATATATAGTCAATAGACAAGAGAACAGCACAAGATCGGCTGACACCTGGGACGTAGCTACTCGAGCAGTATTTTTTTTGTTTGGTATTGTTGAGACAGAGCAGGGTTTGAACTGGGCTGTGTCCTGTCTAGCCCAGGCTTATATTTTATGTTCACCATGTGACCAGCCCAGCTATTTTTTCTTTGTGAAAATGAGCCCAGTTTATTTTTTCTGAAGAATACCCAATCCAGGCCTACTTATTTTCTACGCCCTGATGGGCTGCAACTCTTTCAAGACGCCTACAAATCTTGAAAGTAATATGAAATGGGTTGTAAATATAAAAACAGATGACAAATTGGCAATTAATTTATAATTTCTGAATTTTATTACATTTTCAGATTCCTATTTCATTGGGCATTAACCTAATTTAAATATATCTTCAAAGTACTTTAAATTTGGCTAGACATTTCGGTATTAAAAATAGTTTGGAACCCACAGAAATATGCGAAATTGGCCCTGGCCAACCAAAAATATGATTGCAATAAATTGCGTAAGAAGTTGCCATGAGCTATATATAAATTATTAAAAAAAGAGGGAGTGGTCTGACTTGTGGGCCTGTTTAGTTGACGCGTATGCAAGATTTTTTTAGTTATTATATACGTCAACAAACCATTCTAGCAGACACATAATCCAACGGCCGTCGTGTTTCTTCAATCTCTGATCTTCTTGCTCCAGCCGCCAAAGCAGCGCCGTCTGGACCGCCTACTCCCGCCTCCCGTGGCCGGCTGTGCTGCCGCGTAGGCCTCAGCGCCCCTACTACTCCCACCGCTGGCCAGGGCATCCCTCTACTCACCCACACCCCCTGTTATTCTGCGGCGACGACAGCCTCACACCGCAGCCGAACCGGTGAACTCTCGTACTCCTCTCCGCGTGGGCATCCACTGTCGTGTCTTCCTCGGCTCTGCGTCGTCCCCTTCCTATGCCTCGCCATCGTCCACCGCCATGGTGCTCTCGGCGCGGCGTGGTCAATGTGGTCAATGACCGACTTCCATCGGAACAGTACTGTACGTGGAGAGGCTGATAGCTAGGTCCACGGCAGCTGCAAGGAAGTGCCTCCTTATTATGCACAAAATAATTATTGCTCCACCTGACAGCGGGGACCCACCGGACGGGTCACCAGTATTTTGCGAAAAAAATCGTTTCCCCCTGACTGCTAGGACCCACCGGACGGGCCACCGTATTTCGCAAAAAACGTTCCCCCCGCTATCAGCTCGGACCCACCGGAAGTGCCTCCTTATTACGCACAAAAAAATGAATACTCCCCCACCTAGCTGGGACCCACCTTGGTGGGAGGCTGACTTGTGGGCCTACTAAGTTGACGGGGACGAAGGGATTTGTCAACTTAGTCAATATGAACGATTCTAGCTCCAGTGACCGTACGATGTCCATCCAACGGCCGTAGTGCTTCTTCAACCTCTGGTCTTCTTGCTCCAGCCGCCCAAAGCAGCGCTGGTCGTGTCGCATGCTCCTGCCTCCCGTGGCCGGCTGTGCTGCCGCGGAGGCCTCACCGCCCCCTACTATTCCCACCGCTGGCCAGGCCCTGCGGCGACGGCAACCTCACACCGCAACCGAACCAGTGAACCCTCGTACTCCTCTCCGCGCGGGCTTCCACTGCCGCGTCTTCCCCGGCACCACGTCGTTCCCTTCCTAGGCCTCGCCGTCGTCGACCGCCGTGGTGCTCTCGGCGCGGCGTGGTCAATGTGGTCAACGACCGACTTCCATTGGAAGAGTACTGTGCGTGGAGACGCTGATAGCTGGGTCCACGGCCGCAGCAAGGAAGTGCCTCCTTATTACGCGCAAAATAATTATTCCTCCACCTGACAACGGGGACCCACCAGACGGGCCACCGTATTTCGCGAAAAAAATGTTTGCCCCTGACTAATGGGACCCACCAGCTACATCTTCGCACGCAAGGAAGTGCCTGACAGTCGGGACCCACCTGGTCGAAGCATACGTAGCGTTGTCATTCTGGTCGCGAATGTGTACGTACATATATACTGGTCGATGTAGAGGCGTGCACGTGTCGTAGTAGAGGCGCGCACGTAGCATGTACACGTACGTACAGCGGCCAGGGTGCAAGAAAGAAAATACGGCCACGTATGTGTACATATGGGCGGGGTCTCGAACGCCTGCTCATGCATACGTACGGCCAGGGCTCGTGTACAAGGCTGGGTCGGAACAGAGAAACAACGTTGTCGTCGAGTTCATGGGGAGGCAACGGAATGCGTCGTGTTCATGGGGAGGCAACATAATGCGTCGTGTTCATCGGGAGGCCTTGGACGGAACAGGTGATGGAAACGAGACCTGGCGTACCGCAGAACGTAGGAAACGGCCTTGTGTTCGACCGGCCACGTTCTAAACGGGATCCTATTCATCGGGAGGAGTCTGGCATACCACAAAACAGAGGAAACGGACCTCCTACGGTCGAAACAGGGGTCCTGTTGATCGGGAGGGGTGTGGCGTACTGCATAACGGACGAAACGGACTTGTGTTGGAGCGCTACGGTCGAAACGGGGGTCCTGTTGATCGGGAGGGGTGTGGCGCACCGCAAAACGGGACTCCACGGGGTACTGTTCATCTCCACCGTCGACCCCCTCCAGCCTCCACGAGCTACTGTTCATCCACCGTCGACCTCCTCCAGCCTCCACCTGCGACTGTTCATCCACGGGCTCCTGTTCATCCAGCCTCCACCGCGCGCTACTCCGCCGGCTACTGTTCAACCAGCCCTCTCCACGGGCTCCTGTTCAACCACCCCTCCACGGGCTACTGTTCATCCTGCCCTCCACCGTCTACTGTTCATCCTGCCCTCCACAGGGTGGTCCTGTTCATCCAGCCCCAACCGGCTCGATCGATCGGGGTCCTGTTCATCCAGAGGCAACACCACGGGGTCCTGTTCAT
>NC_057806.1:434935499-434937442 GCF_018294505.1 Triticum aestivum
TTAGCAGCAGTAGGGAAGGAATCGCTCGATCGGGTTCAGTTAGCAGCCATCGATCGATCGCTCGGGTTCAGTAACGCATAGCCTGCAGTGCAATCGCTCAGGTTTAGTTAGAGCCCAACGCCTTGCTCGGGTTCAGTTAGAGCCAACGCCTCGCACACACGCGCGTACGTGTACGAGAGAAACGCGCATTGCTCGGCCCCCGACCTTCCACCATAACCGGGAACTCCCCGAAATTTTCCTCCCCCTCGCTTCTACCATGGTTTTTTCCGTCATGGACGGCCCAAAGAATGTCATGCAGCTGCCTCTCCGGCCCGCCCAGGACGAAAAGCCCATTTTCTGTCATGATTTTTTGTCATAGAAGTAGGAGCACACCACATCTATGATGATACCAAGTTTTGTCACAATTATCGTCATAGAAGTGTCATATGTATGACAGAATTTTTTTTCATTCAGCCCAAAATGTCACGAATGTGTCTTTTTTTTGTAGTGTAGGCATGAGTTGTCATTTGATAAACGGGATCACTTCATTAGGAGAATGGTGTGATTGACTTGACCCATTCCGTTAGCTTAGCACTTGATCATTTTAGTTTACTGCTATTGCTTTCTTCATCACTTATACATGTTCCTATGACTATGAGATTATGCAACTCCCGATTACCGGAGGAACACTTTGTGTGCTACCAAACGTCACAACGTAACTGGGTGATTATAAAGTTGCTCTACATGTGTCTCCAATGGTACTTGTTGAATTGTCATAGATCGAGATTAGGATTTGTCACTCCTATTGTCGGAGAGGTATCTCTGGGCCCTCTCGGTAATGCACATCACTATAAGCGTTGCAAGAAATGTGACTAATGAGTTAGTTATGGGATGGTGCATTACGGAACAAGTAAGGAGACTTGCCGGTAACGAGATTGAACTAGGTATTGAGATACCGATGATCGAATCTCGGGAAAGTAACATAGTGATGACAAAGGGAACAATGTATGTTGTTATGCGGTTTGACCGAAAAAGATCTTCGTAGAATATGTAGGAACCAATACGAGCATCCAGGTTCCGCTATTGGTTATTGAACGGAGACATGTCTCGGTCATGTCTACATAGTTCTCGAACCCGTAGGGTCCGCACGCTTAAAGTTCTATGACGATCGTTATTATGAGTTTATGTGATTTGATGTACCGAAGGTAGTTCGGAGTCCCGGATGTGACAACGGACATGACGAGGAGTCTCTAAATGGTCGATACATGAAGATTGTGTAACATCCCAAATTTTCAATTTGGAATGTTATACATAGTCATCCATGCATATCATATTTTATTCGCATTTCGTCCCGCGATCCTCGAAATCCTAAGCAACTCAAGGACCCTCGGAGAGAGTTGGGGATTTCCCGGTTTTCAAATTTGATCTTTATCAAATCTTGAAACAAGGATTTTTGGTTTTAATTATTTTCTCTCCAAAATATTTCACACTGAAATATATGAGAGGAGATAATATGACTTCTCCAAGAAAATTGAAATATTGTAGGAATTAAAATAAATTAATTGCTTTGTTTGGATATTATTGCAGTTTTGGTTGCATTAGAAAAACTGCACGTTTTCCAAAATTGCATTTTAGGGCCAAGAAAATGTTCATCTTGTTCTAAATATTTTATTTAGACGGTGAAAATTTATTTTCGCATTTTTAGATTTTTATTTATTTTTCTAGGATTTTATTTCGGTCGGCGAAATTATTTAAAAAAAAGAGGTTCCCGCGCCGACTAGGCCTAAGGCCCAGCCGCGCCAGGCCGTCGCCGCAGCCTTCCCTGCGAGCGCCGCCGCCGACTCGGACTAGGAGTCCGAGCCGAACTCCTCTCCACCGCCGCGCCTTGCCCCCTCCTCCAAGCCACCACGCCTCACCCTTTATATACGCCGCCACCCCGCCCCAAACGCCACCACCACCGCCGC
>NC_057806.1:434937452-434940302 GCF_018294505.1 Triticum aestivum
GCCGCCACCGCAGCCGCCTCCGCCGCTTGCCGCCGCCTCTGTAGCCCCGCGCCGCCGCCGCCGAGCGCCGCCGCCCCCTATGCCGCGGGCCCACCGGACCTCTCGCCGGAGGTAGCCGCCGCGCCCCACCGCTGGTTTTTTTATAAAGACCGTTCGGTTTTTTTTAAACCCGAGATCTGTTTTTTCGGATTCGCCGGTTTTCTTGGTTTTTCTTTTTAGCGGACGCTCGTCCGAACGTTCGTTTTAACGAACGGTTCTTCGCCCTTTAGAAACAGCCAACGAACGCTCGTTCGTTAGTCTATTCATCCATTTTCTTTTATCGGATTTATTCTGCGATTTTCTCTGATCGAGATTTCTGATCCGATCTTAGTTTCTGTTTTTCTTTTTGCTCGTTAGTCGGAATCAGGCGATTCAAGCGCCTAGAGTTTCATCTCGAAACCCTCTTTCCGCTTAACCAACTCAAACAAGTTTTCTCTACTGTAAAGTTTGATCTAGTTTCAGATTAGTACACGAAACTTCTTTTTTTCGCCGTTTGAGTTTCGTTGCTCTGTTTGATTTGATTCTTTTTGCAAACCAGAGTTCTTAATTTGAACTTTATGGTCAACCTCTTTTTGTTTGAGTTTTGCTTGTGCATCATTGCTTGTTACTTATGTGTGCTATTGTTTGCTTGCGATAGAACACCCAGAGTGCGAAGCGTGCTATTACGAGTCCCTAGGTTTCGCAGAACGTCAGCAAGGCAAGTAACACTTTGATCATATCCCTTTTATCACCCGGTTTTTATGCATTAGTTCCAATCCTCAAACATTTCATGATTAGGATGTCATTAACTTGTGGGTTGGGAAGTAGTTGATGAGGTAGAACCTATTGCCCTTTTACATTCAAACCCTTGGGAGTTACTCTACGTGTTGCTTATATATACTATGCTATGCTATGCTCGTAGACGTGGTTTGGGTTTGAGTGAAATACATGACAGATGTGAGCTTGTTAATGAATGGTTCAACTTAAGGTGGCAACTTAATCAAACAACTGGGTGGATTTAGGCACCTGGAGTACCCAGTGTTGACTGTATTTTTTTGGAAATCCCGGAGTACCCGTGTGATCTTCCTATGGACCGCCACCCAGGCTCAAAGGGAACTGAGATGATTCATGCTAGAAACTTCCGTGTGTAGCCACCAGCTATTATGGGCTCTAGCATAGTTGAGTAAGTTACGTGAAGCTCTTGAAGAGGCAGATCAACAGGTAGTGGGATGTAGGTTTGGTATGGTCTGTCCGTAGTAGAGAGTTAATGTTTCTGAAAGACTATGTCTCGGTCATCCGTTTCTCAAACTCCTCTCCACCGCCGCGCCTTGCCCCCTCCTCCAAGCCACCACGCCTCACCCTTTATATACGCCGCCACCCCGCCCCAAACGCCACCACCACCGCCGCCGCAGCCACCGCCGCCCGCACCGCCTAGCCGCCGCCACCGCAGCCGCCTCCGCCGCTTGCCGCCGCCTCTGTAGCCCCGCGCCGCCGCCGCCGAGCGCCGCCGCCCCCTATGCCGCGGGCCCACCGGACCTCTCGCCGGAGGTAGCCGCCGCGCCCCACCGCTGGTTTTTTTATAAAGACCGTTCGGTTTTTTTTAAACCCGAGATCTGTTTTTTCGGATTCGCCGGTTTTCTTGGTTTTTCTTTTTAGCGGACGCTCGTCCGAACGTTCGTTTTAACGAACGGTTCTTCGCCCTTTAGAAACAGCCAACGAACGCTCGTTCGTTAGTCTATTCATCCATTTTCTTTTATCGGATTTATTCTGCGATTTTCTCTGATCGAGATTTCTGATCCGATCTTAGTTTCTGTTTTTCTTTTTGCTCGTTAGTCGGAATCAGGCGATTCAAGCGCCTAGAGTTTCATCTCGAAACCCTCTTTCCGCTTAACCAACTCAAACAAGTTTTCTCTACTGTAAAGTTTGATCTAGTTTCAGATTAGTACACGAAACTTCTTTTTTTCGCCGTTTGAGTTTCGTTGCTCTGTTTGATTTGATTCTTTTTGCAAACCAGAGTTCTTAATTTGAACTTTATGGTCAACCTCTTTTTGTTTGAGTTTTGCTTGTGCATCATTGCTTGTTACTTATGTGTGCTATTGTTTGCTTGCGATAGAACACCCAGAGTGCGAAGCGTGCTATTACGAGTCCCTAGGTTTCGCAGAACGTCAGCAAGGCAAGTAACACTTTGATCATATCCCTTTTATCACCCGGTTTTTATGCATTAGTTCCAATCCTCAAACATTTCATGATTAGGATGTCATTAACTTGTGGGTTGGGAAGTAGTTGATGAGGTAGAACCTATTGCCCTTTTACATTCAAACCCTTGGGAGTTACTCTACGTGTTGCTTATATATACTATGCTATGCTATGCTCGTAGACGTGGTTTGGGTTTGAGTGAAATACATGACAGATGTGAGCTTGTTAATGAATGGTTCAACTTAAGGTGGCAACTTAATCAAACAACTGGGTGGATTTAGGCACCTGGAGTACCCAGTGTTGACTGTATTTTTTTGGAAATCCCGGAGTACCCGTGTGATCTTCCTATGGACCGCCACCCAGGCTCAAAGGGAACTGAGATGATTCATGCTAGAAACTTCCGTGTGTAGCCACCAGCTATTATGGGCTCTAGCATAGTTGAGTAAGTTACGTGAAGCTCTTGAAGAGGCAGATCAACAGGTAGTGGGATGTAGGTTTGGTATGGTCTGTCCGTAGTAGAGAGTTAATGTTTCTGAAAGACTATGTCTCGGTCATCCGTTTCTCAAACTCCTCTCCACCGCCGCGCCTTGCCCCCTCCTCCAAGCCACCACGCCTCACCCTTTATATACGCCGCCA
>NC_057806.1:434942070-434943407 GCF_018294505.1 Triticum aestivum
CCGCCGAGCGCCGCCGCCCCCTATGCCGCGGGCCCACCGGACCTCTCGCCGGAGGTAGCCGCCGCGCCCCACCGCTGGTTTTTTTATAAAGACCGTTCGGTTTTTTTAAACCCGAGATCTGTTTTTTCGGATTCGCCAGTTTTCTTGGTTTTTCTTTTTAGCGGACGCTCGTCCGAACGTTCGTTTTAACGAACGGTTCTTCGCCCTTTAGAAACAGCCAACGAACGCTCGTTCGTTAGTCTATTCATCCATTTTCTTTTATCGGATTTATTCTGCGATTTTCTCTGATCGAGATTTCTGATCCGATCTTAGTTTCTGTTTTTCTTTTCGCTCGTTAGTCGGAATCAGGCGATTCAAGCGCCTAGAGTTTCATCTCGAAACCCTCTTTCCGCTTAACCAACTCAAACAAGTTTTCTCTACTGTAAAGTTTGATCTAGTTTCAGATTAGTACACGAAACTTCTTTTTTTCGCCGTTTGAGTTTCGTTGCTCTGTTTGATTTGATTCTTTTTGCAAACCAGAGTTCTTAATTTGAACTTTATGGTCAACCTCTTTTTGTTTGAGTTTTGCTTGTGCATCATTGCTTGTTACTTATGTGTGCTATTGTTTGCTTGCGATAGAACACCCAGAGTGCGAAGCGTGCTATTACGAGTCCCTAGGTTTCGCAGAACGTCAGCAAGGCAAGTAACACTTTGATCATATCCCTTTTATCACCCGGTTTTTATGCATTAGTTCCAATCCTCAAACATTTCATGATTAGGATGTCATTAACTTGTGGGTTGGGAAGTAGTTGATGAGGTAGAACCTATTGCCCTTTTACATTCAAACCCTTGGGAGTTACTCTACGTGTTGCTTATATATACTATGCTATGCTATGCTCGTAGACGTGGTTTGGGTTTGAGTGAAATACATGACAGATGTGAGCTTGTTAATGAATGGTTCAACTTAAGGTGGCAACTTAATCAAACAACTGGGTGGATTTAGGCACCTGGAGTACCCAGTGTTGACTGTATTTTTTTGGAAATCCCGGAGTACCCGTGTGATCTTCCTATGGACCGCCACCCAGGCTCAAAGGGAACTGAGATGATTCATGCTAGAAACTTCCGTGTGTAGCCACCAGCTATTATGGGCTCTAGCATAGTTGAGTAAGTTACGTGAAGCTCTTGAAGAGGCAGATCAACAGGTAGTGGGATGTAGGTTTGGTATGGTCTGTCCGTAGTAGAGAGTTAATGTTTCTGAAAGACTATGTCTCGGTCATCCGTTTCTCAAACTCCTCTCCACCGCCGCGCCTTGCCCCCTCCTCCAAGCCACCACGCCTCACCCTTTATATACGCCGCCA
>NC_057806.1:434943417-434956184 GCF_018294505.1 Triticum aestivum
GCTCGTTAGTCGGAATCAGGCGATTCAAGCGCCTAGAGTTTCATCTCGAAACCCTCTTTCCGCTTAACCAACTCAAACAAGTTTTCTCTACTGTAAAGTTTGATCTAGTTTCAGATTAGTACACGAAACTTCTTTTTTTCGCCGTTTGAGTTTCGTTGCTCTGTTTGATTTGATTCTTTTTGCAAACCAGAGTTCTTAATTTGAACTTTATGGTCAACCTCTTTTTGTTTGAGTTTTGCTTGTGCATCATTGCTTGTTACTTATGTGTGCTATTGTTTGCTTGCGATAGAACACCCAGAGTGCGAAGCGTGCTATTACGAGTCCCTAGGTTTCGCAGAACGTCAGCAAGGCAAGTAACACTTTGATCATATCCCTTTTATCACCCGGTTTTTATGCATTAGTTCCAATCCTCAAACATTTCATGATTAGGATGTCATTAACTTGTGGGTTGGGAAGTAGTTGATGAGGTAGAACCTATTGCCCTGTTACATTCAAACCCTTGGGAGTTACTCTACGTGTTGCTTATATATACTATGCTATGCTATGCTCGTAGACGTGGTTTGGGTTTGAGTGAAATACATGACAGATGTGAGCTTGTTAATGAATGGTTCAACTTAAGGTGGCAACTTAATCAAACAACTGGGTGGATTGAGGCACCTGGAGTACCCAGTGTTGACTGTATTTTTTTGGAAATCCCGGAGTACCCGTGTGATCTTCCTATGGACCGCCACCCAGGCTCAAAGGGAACTGAGATGATTCATGCTAGAAACTTCCGTGTGTAGCCACCAGCTATTATGGGCTCTAGCATAGTTGAGTAAGTTACGTGAAGCTCTTGAAGAGGCAGATCAACAGGTAGTGGGATGTAGGTTTGGTATGGTCTGTCCGTAGTAGAGAGTTAATGTTTCTGAAAGACTATGTCTCGGTCATCCATTTCTCAAACACCATGTAGTGCGAGAAATCCAACAGAGGCGATTGAGTCTTGTGGGGAAAAGTGCACAAACCTCTGCAGAGTGTACAATCTAATCATGGTTAGCCGTGTCCCCGGTTATGGACAATTCTTGAGTATCTAGTACTTGGGTTATCAGAAGTATCTCATCATGTTTAACTAATATTGTTGGGTTGTTAATCACCTTAATTGGGATTGAATTGGAGGAACCTTCTCAATGATGTTTCAACTACCATGATAGTAAAGTTAAAATCTATTCCTTTGTTGTAGGAAAAAATTGGCTTTTTCGCAAAACTGTAACCATAGAGCTTTCCACCAGCCAAATATGCATCTAGTGATAGCATTATTCTGTTCTTGCTCTATTGTGTTACTTTGCCAGCATATTCCATGTGCTGACCCGTTTCGGGCTGCAGCGTATTATGTTGCAAACTTTTCAGACGAGGAGTAAGGTTCGTTAGGTCGTTGCCGTGCAGCTCAGCTATGCCGTTGGAGTTGATGGACTCACTCTATCTTCCAAGCCTTCCACGGTTATTGTATTAGATGGCCTTAAGCCATATTATTGTAATAAGTTCTCTTTTGAGACTTCCGATGTAATAATTGTGTGATTGCTACTCTGTTATAAATCCTTCAAGTACTGTGTGTGTCAGCATTAATGATCCAGGGATGACACTGAAGCACAGAGACTTGACCATCTGAGGTCGGGTCGCTACAAGATGGTATCAGAGCACACGCTGAGTGTAGGACATGACCACTAAGATAAACCCTAGGTCACCCTTCTCTTCTCATTTCTAACTCCTCTCCATTTTCTACTCTTTAGGATGGCGGAGATGAAGAACAAGTTTGCCCAACCGGATGAAGACACACCTTTTGGACACCACTTGAAGGAAGTCACTAGGTACCTGAACATTGGAATACCAAGTTTCACCGGGACGTACACCGCCACTTTACCTGAAGAGGAGCGCTGGAGGATACAAGTACAAGTTCCAGGAAAGACGTTCTCGCCAACTTCTAAACCCATTGAGTTTTCTTTCGAAGCACCCACCTGGAGTCTAGGCAAGAGCATGGCAGCCCACATCAGCATTGGACGCATTGGAGAAGTTTACAACAGGGAACTTAAGGACACTATTTACCAAATATGTGGGTGCCGAGACGAGCATTGGGAAGTAATCAGCACCAGGAAGGATAGATCCATTGCATCTTTCCACTACAAGAAATGTGGACATTTATGACAAAAATATAATGACCGTGCCCAATTGGTCATGGATCAATGACAAAAAATTACAAGATGGTCATGGGGTGTCCAAGGGGGTCTAAACTCCTCACAATTGTTACCATCTATGTCAGAAAGGTCATAGTCTCATCACTCCAATTGGTCATGAAAGGTATGGCACTATCCATGGCCTTGTTTTGGGCCCAACATGAAAAAATTAATATGGTCACAGGCTTGAATAATGATGACTGGGCAGACACATCAGCAATTTGCCCTTGTGTCATTGTATATGTGTAGTAATTTTGTTTACGTGTCATGTATATGTGTGAAATCAACCTACGGGTGCATGACAAATGGGGTATATCTACACATAGAATGAGTGAACCGAATATTTAGTAGGTCCTAGATTTGATGTGTGGGACCAACAAACCTATGAGACCCACTAACCCACCGGACATGTGGGATTAGCTAGCATTCAGGGCCCACATGTAAGACGATGGGCCAAGTGAACAATGGACCCACCTTACACATGGAACCATCTGACCTATAAGTACAATTGAATACTGATAAAATAAAAGGAGCTCCAACGGCTGGACTAGGTCCATTACAAAGAAGAATAATAGTTGAGAAGGTTGCCTGCTTCGATCAAGGCTAGATTTCTGTCCAAAAATCTAAGGGCTTCCCTTTTATATTTGTATTTTCAATTTAAACAACTTAAAATTGTTTGAGGATTATCTAAATTATTTCATATCTAAATAAAAAGGTGTTTTTTTGTAGTCACGTCATATTATTGATATTGGTCATTTAGTGAACGTGCATTATCCTTATAAAATTCGACAATTTTTTTATAACTTTGAATTAGAACAAAAGCTAAAAACACACTTATTCGCGGACGAAGGGTGTATCAGTCGGCACATTATACCATTGAAAATCTCATTTTGTTAATTCAATGCTAATTTTTTTATCACATATAACACATATTTGGTTGGTCTATTTTATAGTTAAAATTAAATTTTAAGATGCATGCATTCATTGGAATGGAGGGAATATCTCCGGCAAATTTTGAGCTCGCGCCATATGTCTCAGGGTATTTCCTGCAAAATGCATTACCCGCGCGAGACTTCCCGGCCCAAAGGCCCGAAACCAGACCAACCTAGGTCGTATAAAAATTTCTGAAACCCTAACTCCTCCCGAATCCCCTCCAGCGCCGCTCCCACCTTCTACTCTCTCCACGATCCCCTCCCCTCCCACCTCGCCGAGCCTCGATCTGGCCGGATCTTGCCAATCCACACACGGATCCAGCCTAACCATCCCACAGCTGCGGCGGCGGGCCACCAGGACGGCGGCGGGAACCACCAACCCATCTTGAGATCTCAACAGCGGCGGGTACCAAGAACCGATGCTGCACCAACCGCACGCGTCACAAGGAGGGCGAGTGTGGTTGTTGTTGGAGCATTGAATGTTGCGCTTGGCGCTGGACCAGCGGGGGCTGGGTGGGCCGCGACGCTTGATTGGGTCGTTTCCAACTGCCCCGACGTCGGCAGCGATGAGACGGTGCGCCAGCAGACATGACCATTTGCGCGCAAGGACCCCATGAATCCCGTGTACGCGGCCAAGGTGACCACGCCGCTCGCAGCTCCATCTGGGCTATCCTCACTATTATCGTCGCTTTCGGCCAGTCTCTTTCTTTTCTTTCTGAACACTATCGATTGATGAAGTTGTTTTCCCAAATTGATGTCTGAATGTGCCAAATCTGCTGCTCTGTAGGTGCCAGCGTCGATGACATAATTTATCAATGGTGGGTTCAGTAGTAACTCAAATCTGTTTTTCTGAATGTGCCAGCGTGTGATGGAATTTATCATTGGTGAGTTTGGTAGTAACTCTAATCTGCTGCTATGTTGTTTTCAGCCTGGTAAGATAGTTGTTCATGCCACTTGCTTAACTGTGTTACCTGTTTTCAGCTAGTGTACAAAAACAAACAAATTCTAGACATGCATGAGTAGTGCAAGTATGAATTTGATCATGCATCTTACCTGAGATCGACAAAGTCTTGCTTTGCTTAATTACACATAAACATGCATGGTAAAAACAAAATCCTTATTGATTACAGAGAAAGAAAGTTGATACTCCCATTACTGAGAACAAGCTTTGGTTAGTTGAGAGTGTTCTATGTGAACTTTAGTCAGTTTTCTGGCATTTTACTATTCATAAATCATGCATTCCGAATGCCCTAAGTAGTTTTATTTGTGAAGTGACTATGTACTAATGTACTTCTCCGTCGCGTAATTGTCAATGTGCAAGATGTACATGGATAGTGCATTTTGCGTCACTTACCCTATGTTTCTACTGTCTGTAGTTACCCAGTAATCACCCGACCATTAATCTTAAGGTGTTTTAGTTTCCCAATTATATATGTGATAATAGCCCATTGTTAATTTTTACGTTTCTTTTCATCAGAATTTACACCGTAAGTACCAAGGTATTGAAGCATAGTCACCATTTTTTTGCTTGTATATGTGTGCATTAGACATTCTTTAGTTAACTCATCAAAATATAAAATTGGGTACGTCCATGCCATATATGCTCTCTGCTGTTGAGACATTATGATATGTCATTTTTGGTGTCATGTTAGCCTGGACAACCTTATGGTCTGAACCCTTGTACTTGATGGTTTCCGTGTGTGTATCTATGGATGCACCCAATAGGTAGTATATAATGTTTAATATTTTTTCTCAAATATGGAAAGTGAAGTGATGGAAAATTTCTTCCGAGTAATTTGATACTATAACAAATACTAATATATTTAAGCACATATATGGTCCTTTTGTCTTTCCTGTGGACATACATTTTACTTTGCTCACAGAATGTTAATTGGCTCACTGAAAATTTGCATACTTATCAAACAGCTGCTGAGCTCTCTTTACTTTGGGCACTGTTTACCGGCATCTCAATCCCGACCTAGCAGGTCTGCTTACTGGCATCAACAGGTACCACTCTCTCCCCTTCTCCTCTAGAAAAATGCATGAATTGAAAATTCACAGCAAACTGGACAAGATCAGTATACTAGCATTGTTACACGATTAATTACTCCCTCCATTTTTATTTACTTTGCATATTAGAGTTGACTAAAGTCAAACTTCATAAAGTTTGACCTAGTTTATAGAAAAGAATATAGACATTTATCATAATAAATCTATACGATGTGAAAGTACATTTAATAATAAATCTAATGTTATTGATTTGTTATTGTATACCTTAATATTTTTGTATATAAACTTGGTCAAAGTTTGTAAACCTTGACTTTGACCAAAGCTAATATGCGAACTAAATAAAAACGGAGGGAGTATGAAATACTGCAAGGTGGATATGGTTCTAAAAGTATCATCAACTATTCATTATATTATTGTCCTATGCAGCTGCATTTGATAATAATTGCCTTATGTTTAGGAACGGAAGGAGTACTTTGTTACATTGGATCTCTTGGTGGTTAATTTCCCGCATTCTGGAGGATTCATGCTTGTTCACTACACTTTTGTATGCATGGTTGATTGCATGCATTATCTTTTGCTTGCCACCCGCAATGGTTGTTCAATAGATTTTCTATGTTCCATTCAACATGCACATTAACTTGTTGACATGTTTGGGCCAAACAATATGGAACATGGAGGGTATCTTGTCCTAAGACCCGAGCCATTCACATGTATCGTAACGCTTTCCCTTACCTCTGGTGCATCATGCCAATGTATTTCTTTTTTCTAATTCCCCAACTGCTAATGAGTTACCTAAAGTTGAATCTATATTGAATACTCATTTACTTTAATAACTTGGTCAATACTTGATGTGCGCCTAGACAAGTGTAGCTACACATTGGAATCTTGAATTTCATTTTAGGGTGGCATTTGTATACTTTATCTGGAAATAATACTTGCTTGTTAACCTCTGTTGTATTGTCATGATAGTCGTTGTTAAGCTACAATGAGAAAATTTTGTCCAACCTTTGTCCTATAGTGGGTGATTGTCTTGTGAAAAATACCTCTGTACTGTACTGTCATGACACTTTGGTTGGCTTATCATAATTGTAGTTGTTTCCTTCTTATTACAGTATATGTGTCTTACAACAAATATGTTTCAATTCAATTGCTATGTGGTCTGCATGTTCTTCTCATGTGCGATCTTTCTTGATCCCAGGATATTCTGCAATCCAGAAGAACTGGCTACTCAGAAGTGGATGACAGTGAACAGGAGAAGCTATGGTTTCCTGATTTGTTGTTATGTGTACGTGTTGTCATGAAGCATAGTGGTTCTGGCTTTGTGTAAAATCATTATAAGTATAGTACCTCTTTAGAGGAGTTTAACGCTGAACTATGTATGTGATTCATGTACCTGAAGTATCCACTATGATGCCTATTGCTGAAAACAATATAACTATTTATTGATAATATTAGTTTCCGGCTGGAATTATCTATGATGCCTTTTTTGAGGTAAATCTACGACGCCTAGTGTAACAAAAATGTGCAAAATAACGACTTGGCCGAGTTAACAAAATTAATGGGCTAAAATTGATAGGATCAGTCTCTGGATGTGGCCCAAAAATGAAACTGGCTAAAATGAATGGGCTGTATTGTTGGGCTTTGCGCATTTAGATACCTTATTGGACTGGGCTGGTGAAAATTGTGACCTTATTTTTCAGTCATCTGTAATGCCATCAAGGCTGCCACATCATCACCTTAGCCACGTGGCTGAAGCCATGTCAGATCCTACATGGTTCAAGTAGACCTCTAGTGACAAAAACTATTAGACAAAGATTTATCGACCAAATGTTTTTGGTCATAGAATCTTTGACCAAAGCATTCAAAAGGTCATGTTTGTTTGTTCTTGATGGCCAACTGTTGACCATCCAAGTATGGTCATAAAAAGGTCATAAATGGATAACAACGACGATTCTTTGACCAAATTTGAGGGTCACAATTGAAAGTTTTTCTTGTAGTGTTCATTCAGGAGTTAAACCAACACATTCGACGCTAGGAGAACCAGATGTGCGCGGATATGATGAACTTGAAGAAGGCGAAGACTAGAATCATCGAGATGGAGGAAGAACTCAAGTTTACACGTGATGGTTATGAGGAGGAAATCAAGACACTACTGGAGAAGAATGACGACCTGGTTAAGAAGATTGGAGTATTCATGGGAGGACCAGCAC
Organism: Triticum aestivum; assembly: GCF_018294505.1. Classification (NCBI taxonomy): domain Eukaryota; kingdom Viridiplantae; phylum Streptophyta; class Magnoliopsida; order Poales; family Poaceae; genus Triticum; species Triticum aestivum. The sequence goes on from NC_057806.1 coordinate 434,950,774, forward strand.
CAATAGAGGAAGAAGAACCCAAGGAGATACGCCCCGAGGACTACATCATCATTGACGACACTGATTCCGATCCTAGTGATGATGACTATGAAGACGAAGCTGGAGCAGACGTCATGGAGTCGTCCACCGATCAAAACTTCTAGATGACTACCATATATCACTAGTATTCCCCCATGTATTTAGTAGTAGTTGAGCACTTGTGCGATAGTTCTAGATCATTTGTATGCCCTTGCTTGATTATTGAGTGAAATGATTGTGTTTGTCTCATGTGCATATGGGTATTGTTTTCTCATTAGACCCCCTTCTCTATTCTAATCTCTTCCATCTAAACCCTCAGATGCCTCCGAGACGTGAGACCGATTTTGTCTTCCCACCGGAGCTCATCCAGTTGATCCAACAGCAGAATACCTTGATGCAATTGCTAGTTTAGAATCAGGGCAACAACAACAACAATAAGAACAACAACAACCCGCCGCCCATGGACAACCTAGCCCGTTTTCTAAGGTTACAACCACCGGTGTTTTCCAGTAGCGCCGAGCCCATAGTTGTGGACGATTTGGCTACGTCGCATTGGAAGGGAGTTGACCACCGCAGGTTGCACAGATGCTGAAAGAGTGCGCTTTGCCGCACACCAATTGGATGGACCAGCAGCCTCATGGTGGGAGAATTACACAGCCACATTTCCTATAGCCAATGTCACTTGGGACCAGTTTCAGCAAGCTTTCCGCACAGCCCATGTCTCCACTGGAGCTATGCAAATAAAGAAGCTGGAGTTCCGCAACCTACGCCAGGGGAACCGTACTGTGGCTCAGTACGTAGATGAGTTTAGCAAGTTATCTCGCTACGCCCCTGATGATGTGGCCACAGATGCTGTGAAGCAGGAGAAGTTTTTGGAAGGGCTGAATGATGAGATGAGCATGCAGTTGATGGTAGCAACCTTCAACAACTACCAGGAGTTGGTAGATAAGGCTCTTATGATTGAAGGGAAGCAGCAGCAGATTGAGAGCCGCAAGAGGAAGTATGCACAAGGAGAGTATAACTCAGGAGCTCAGCAGAAACCTCGCCTAACCCCGAACTCGGGAGGACTTGTTCATAACCATGGAGGTCACAACCACACTGGAGGAGGATTGCATAACCACAATGGATCTGAGAATGGGAATGGGAATGGGAATGGAACCAACAACAATCATAACCCCCCCAACCCAGCCACACCCGCCAAAAGGGACTTAAGTCATGTTACTTGTTTCAAGTGCGGGAAGACTGGACACTACGCCACGGTGTGCCCTGAAGGAAAGAATGGAAATGGAAATGGGAGCGCTGGGAAGAAGCCAAATCCATGCAATAAAGGACAAGTGAACCACGTTAACATGGAGGAGGTTGAAGAGCAGCCGGACGCGGTAATAGGTAAGTTTTCGGTTAAGTCATTTACCGCTCTTGTTCTTTTCGATACTGGTGCATCGCATTCATACATATCAAGGGGGTTCGTGGATAAGTTTAAACTACCAACCCAAACCCTTAGGACCTCTCTTTTAGTGAGTTCACCCGGAGCAGAGTATATGGCTAGTAGATGGTGTGACCAAATACCCTTAACCATTGGTACACATGTTTTTCCGTCCGACCTAATTATCTTGGAGTCACAAGGATTGGATGTGATATTGGGTATGGACTGGATGTCAAAATTTGGAGGAAGCATTGACTGTGCTAGTAGGTCGATTTATCTCACCACCCCGAAAGGGAAAATGATTAAGTATGTATTTAGGCATGTGCCTAGGAGGAGTCAAGTGAATGCCCATACGGGAGTTGTTCAGGAGGAAGTGCCTGTAGTGAAGGATTACCCGGATGTTTTCCCAGAGGAGTTACCAGGCATGCCACCGGATAGAGACATTGAGTTTTTGATAGAGCTGTTGCCAGGTACAGGACCAATATCCAAGAGACCCTATCGGATGCCCGCAAATGATCTGGAAGAAATTAAGAAACAGATCAAGGAGTTATTGGAGAAAGGATACATCCAAAGAATTTCATCACCCTGGGGAGCCCCAGTACTTTTGGTTGAGAAGAAGGATAAATCCCTAAGGATGGTTGTTGATTATCGAGCATTGAATGAAGTGACGATTAAGAACAAGTACCCACTGTTGATGATCAACGATCTGTTTGATTAGTTGCAAGGAGCTAAAATGTTTTCAAAGATCGATTTGCGATCGGGGTATCATCAGTTGAAGATACGAGAGAAGGACATACCGAAGACAGCATTCACAACATGATATGGATTATACGAGTACACGGTCATGTCATTTGGACTGACTAACGCACCTTCCTATTTCATGAGCATGATGAACAAGGTGTTCATGGAGTATTTGGACAAGTTTGTTGTGGTGTTTATTGATGATATTATGGTATACTCGAAGAACGAGGAGGAGCACAAGGAGCATTTGCGCTTAGTTCTCGAGAAACTCAAGGAACACCAGTTGTATGCTAAGTTTAGCAAATGAGAATTTTGGTTGAAGGAAGTTGGGTTCCTTGGACATGTTATATCAGGACAAGGTATAGCAGTAGACCCCAGCAAAATTCAGTCAGTTACTGAATGGTTGGCACCCACTTCAGTTAGCGAGATCCGCAGTTTTCTTGGACTCGCAGGATACTACCGGAGATTCATCGAGAATTTTTACAAGATTGCAAAGCCAATGACTGAACTGTTGAAGAAGGATACTAAGTCTAAATGGACAGAAGATTGCGAGGCAAGTTTCCAGGAATTGAAGAAACGCTTGACTACAGCATCGGTGCTAACACTGCCAGATATACAGAAGGAGTTCCAAGTGTACTGCGATGCCTCACGCTTAGGACTTGCATGTGTGCTAACGCAGGACGGGAGAGTTGTTTTGTATGCCTCACGACAACTGAAACCTCATGAGTTAAACTATGCCACGCATGATTTGGAGCTAGCAGCCGTAGTACATGCATTGAAGACCTGGAGACATTACCTTATTGGAAACCGTTGTGATGTGTACACGGACCATAAGAGTTTGAAGTACATTTTCACCCAGAAGGAACTGAACCTTCGACAGAGGAGATGGTTGGAGCTTATAAAGGATTATGATATGAAGCTACACTATCACCCTGGGAAAGCCAATGTCGTAGCAGACGCCTTGAGCCGGAAGAGTTATGCTAATATCCTTGAAAGCAAGGGACTGCCTAAGGAATTAGCAGAGGACATCATGGAACTTCGATTGGAGATTGTTCCTAGAGGATTTATTGCAACAATGGAGGTCCAGTTGACACTGTTGGATAAGATTCGGGAAGCCCAGAAATAGGACAAGGAGATTGCCGAGATAAAGGAGAAGATGGGCAAAGGAAAGGCCAAAGGTTTTTGTGAAGATGAGCACGATACCCTATGGTTTGAGGACCGAGTTTATGTGCCCAATAACCAGGAGATCAGGAAGTTAATACTTCAAGAGGCTCATGACTCACCCTACTCGATACACCCCGGAAACACCAAAATGTATCTGGATTTGAAGGAATGTTTCTGGTGGACCGGTATGAAGAAGGATATTGCCGAATATGTCGCCGTATGTGATGTATGTCAGCGTGTGAAGGCAGAACATCAAAAGCCAGCAGGACTATTACAGCCTATGCCGATACCCGAATGAAAGTGGGATAAACTGGGCATGGACTTTATCACCGGATTGCCCAGGACCAAAGCAGGATATGATTCCATATGGGTAGTAGTTGACCGCTTGACCAAAGTAGCTCATTTCATCCCAGTGAAAACCACCTACACGAGTGCAAAGATGGCCAAGATATATATGTCCAGGATAGTATGTCTGCATGGAGTTCCGAGGACCATCGTATCAGATCGAGGAACACACTTTACCTCAAAGTTTTGGCACCAGTTGCACCAGACCTTGGGAACGAGATTGGAGTTTAGTACCGCATTTCACCCGCAGACGGATGGACAAACAGAGAGAGTCAACCAAATTTTGGAGGACATGTTGAGAGCCCGTGCGCTAGATTATGTATCTAGTTGGGATGACAATTTGCCATACGCAGAGTTTTCATACAACAATGGCTATCAAGCCAGTTTGAAGATGGCACCATTTGAAGCCCTGTATGGACGAAGGTGCACAACACCGTTGATGTGGGACGAGGTAGGAGACCGACAGTTGTTTGGACCAGACTTGATTAAGGAGTCTGAGGAGAAGGTTAAGTTGATTCGCGACAGACTTAAGATTGCTCAGTCCAGGCAGAAGAGTTATGCTGACTCAAAACACAAGGAGGTAACCTATGAAATTGGAGACCGAGCATATCTGCAAGTATCACCCTTGCGAGGAGTGAAACGTTTTGGAGTTAAAGGAAAGTTAGCTCCGAGATTTGTAGGACCGTATCGTATTTTGGAACGGATGGGAGAAGTTGCCTACAAGTTGGAGTTACCCGAGGGATTGTCAGGAGTTCATGACATGTTTCACGTTTCACAGCTGAAGAAGTGTCATGCTGAGATGGCAGATGTACCGCTAAGAGATACAGTACCCCTGGAGGCGATTCAGTTGGACATTGATTTGACTTATGAGGAGAAACCAGTTAAGATTCTTGAGTTTGCCAGCAGAGTCGCCCGCATTAAGGTTATCAAGTTTTGTAAAGTTCAGTGGAGCCACCATACCGAGGATGAAGCCACTTGGGAACGAGAGGGTGATCTTCACAAGGACCACCAGCACCTATTTTCTAGCCAACCCGAATCTCGAGGACGAGAGTCATCTTAAGGGGGGTAGGTTTGTAACATCCCAAATTTTCAATTTGGAATGTTATCAATAGTCATCCATGCATATCATATTTTATTCGCATTTCGTCCCATGATCCTCGAAATCCTAAGCAACTCAAGGACCCTCGGAGAGAGTTGGGGATTTCCCGGTTTTCAAATTTGATCTTTATCAAACCTTGAAACGACGATTTTTGGTTTTAATTATTTTCTCTCCAAAATATTTCACACTAAAATATATGAGAGGAGATAATATGACTTCTCCAAGAAAATTGAAATATTGGAGGAAAAATATTAAAATCAAATAATTTCTTTGTTTGGATTTTATTGCAATTTTGGTTGCATTAGAAAAATTGCACGTTTTCCAAAATTGCATTTTAGGGCCAAGAAAATGTTCATCTCGTTCTAAATATTTTATTTAGACGGTGAAAATTTATTTTGGCATCTTTAGATTTTTATTTATTTTTCTAGGATTTTATTTCGGTCGGCGAAATTATTTAAAAAAAGAGGTTCCCGCGCCGACTAGGCCTAAGGCCCAGCCGCGCCAGGCCGCCGCCGCCGCCTTCCCCGCGAGCGCCGCCGCCGACTCGGACTAGGAGTCCGAGCCGGACTCCTCTCCACCGCCGCGCCTTGCCCCCTCCTCCAAGCCACCCCGCCCCGTCCT
>NC_057806.1:434956472-434966581 GCF_018294505.1 Triticum aestivum
CCGCCGCCCGTGCCGCCGCCACTACCACCGCCCGTGCCGCCTAGCCGCCGCTGCAGCCACCTCCACCGCTTGCCGCCGCCGCTGTAGCCCCGCGCCGCCGAGCGGCGCCGCCCCCTAAGCCACCGCCCCACCAGACCTCTCGCCGGAGGTAGCCGCCGTGCCCCGCCGCCGGTTTTTTATAAAGACCGTCCGTTTTTTTTGAAACCCTAGATCCGTTTTTTCGGATTCGCCGGTTTTCTCGGTTTTTCTTTTTAGCGGACGTTCATCCGAACGTTCGTTTTAATGAATGGTTCTTCGCCCATTAGAAACAGCCAACGAACGCTCATTCGTTAGTCTGTTCGTCAGTTTTCTTTTATCGGATTTATTCCGCGATTTTTGCTGATTGCGATTTCTAATCCGATCTTAGTTTTTGTTTTTCTTTTCGCTCGTTAGTCGGAATCAGGCGATTCAAGCGCCTAGAGTTTCGTCTCAAAACCCTCTTTCCGCTTAACCAACTCAAACAAGTTTTCTCTACTGTAAAATTTGATCTAGTTTCAGATTAGTACACGAAGCCTCTTTCTTTCGCCGTTTGAGTTTCGTTGCTCCGTGTGAATTGATTCTTTTTGCAAACCGGAGTTCTTAATTTGAACTTTATGATCAACCTCTTTTTGTTTGAGTTTTGCTTGTGCATCATTGCTTGTTACTTATGTATGCTATTGTTTGCTTGCGATAGAACACCCAGAGTGCGAAGCGTGCTACTATGAGTCCGTAGGTTTCGCAGATCGTTAGTAAGGCAAGTAACACTTTGATCATATCCCTTTTATCACCCAGTTTTTATGCATTAGTTCCAATCCTCAAACATTGCATGATTAGGATGTCATTAACTTGTGGGTTGGGAAGTAGTTGATGAGGTAGAACCTATTGCCCTGTTACATTCAAACCCTTGGGAGTTACTCTACGCGTTGCTTATATATACTATGCTATGCTATGCTCGTAGACGTGGTTTGGGTTTGAGTGAAATACATGACAGATGTGAGCTTGTTAATGAATGGTTCAACTTAAGGTGGAAACTTAATCAAACAACTAGGTGGATTGACGCACCTAGAGTACCCAGTGTTGCCTGTATTTTTTTGGAAATCCCGGAGTACCCGTGTGATCTTCCTATGGACCGCCACCCAGGCTCAAAGGGAACTGAGATGATTCATGCTGGAAACTTCCGTGTGCAGCCACAAGCTATTATGGGCTCTAGCATAGTTGAGTAAGTTATGTGAAGCTCTTGAAGAGGCAGATCAACAGGTTGTGGGATGTAGGTTTGGTATGGTCTATCCGGAGTAGAGAGTTAATGTTTCTGAAAGACTGTGTCTCGGTCATCCGTTTCTCAAACACCATGTAGTACGAGAAATCCAACGGAGGCAATTGAGTCTTGTGGGGAAAAGTGCACAAACCTCTGCAGAGTGTACAATCTAATCATGGTTAGCCATGTCCCCGGTTATGGACAATTCTTGAGTATCTAGTACTTGGGTTATCAAAAGTATCTCATCATGTTTAACTAATATTGTTGGGTTGTTAATCACCTTAATTGCGATTGAGTTGGAGGAACCTTCTCAATGATGTTTCAACTACCATGATAGTAAAGTTAAAATCTATTCCTTTGTTGTAGGAAAAAATTGGCTTTTCGCAAAACGGTAACCATAGAGCTTTCCACCAGCCAAATATGCATCTAGTGATAGCATTATTCTGTTCTTGCTCTACTGTGTTACTTTGCCAGCATATTCCATGTGCTGACCCGTTTCGGGCTGCAATGTATTATGTTGCAGACTTTTCAGACGAGGAGTAAGGTTCGTTAGGTCATTGCCGTGCAGCTCAGCTATGCCGTTGGAGTTGATGGACTCACTCTATCTTCCAAGCCTTCCGTTGTTATCGTATTAGATGGCCTTAAGCCATATTATTGTAATAAGTTCTCTTTTGAGACTTTTGATGTAATAAGTGTGTGATTGCTACTGTGTTATAAATCCTTCGAGTACTGTGTGTGTCAGCATTACCGATCCAGGGATGACACTGAAGCACAGAGACTTGACCATCTGAGGTCGTGTCTCTACAGATTGATATATTGGATGACTATATTCTGATACCGGAAGTGTTCCGGGTGATTTCGGAGAAAACTGGAGTGCCGGAGGGTTACCGGAACCCCCCGATAGAAGTAATGGGCCACATGGGCCTTAGTGGAGAGAGAGAGAGGGCTGGCCAGGGCTGGCCGCACGCCCCCTCCCCCTCTGGTCCGAATTGGACTAGGGAAGGGCGGGCGGCACCCCCGTTCCTTCTCCCTCTCCTCCTTCCTTTCCCCCTTCTATTAGGAGTAGGAAAGGGGAGTCCTACTCCTACTAGGAGGAGGACTCCTCCTCCTCCTAGCGCACCCTGCAAGGGCCGACCGAGCTTCCCCCTTGCTCCTTTATATACGTGGGCAGGGGGCACCCTAGAACACACAAGTTGATCATTGATCTTTCTCAGCCGTGTGCGGTGCCCCCTCCACCATAATCCACCTCGGCCATATCGTAGCGGTGCTTAGGCGCAGCCCTGCGTTGGTAGCTTCATCAATGCCGTCACCACGCCGTCGTGCTGACGAAGCTCTTCCCCAAAGATCTATTGGATCGTGAGTTCGTGGGATGTCACCGAGCTGAATGTGTGCTGAACGCGGAGGTGCCGTACGTTCGGTACTGAGGATCGGTCGATCATGAAGACGTACGACTACATCAACCGCGTTATCATAACGCTTCCGCTTACGGGATACGAGGGTATGTAGACAACACTCTCCCCTCTCGTTGCTATGCATCACCATGATCTTGCGTGTGCGTAGGAATTTTTTTTGAAATTACTACGTTCCCCGACAGGAATTGTATCACACTATCATCCTCAATTTAGTGGTCAAGTTGAACTTAGCAATGGAGAAATAAAATTAATATTACAAAAAACGGTTAGTTGGTCCCGAAAGAATTGGTCTAAGAAATTGTATGATGCACTTTGGGCCTACAGAACAACTTAAAAATCCTATGGGTATGTCTCCTTATAAAATGGTTTATGGAAAAGCTTGATATTCGCCTCTTGAGTCAGAACATAAAGAATATTTGGCAATTAAAGAACTCAACTATGACTGCAAACTTGCCAGTGAAAAGAGGTTATTTGATATTAGCTCACTAGATGAATGGAGAACCCAAGCTTATGAAAATGCCAAACTATTCAAAGAGAAAGTTAAAAGATGGCATGATAAAAGAATCCAAAAGCGGGAATTTAAAGTCGGTGAATATGTTCTTTTGTACAACTCTCTTTTTAGATTCTATGCAGGAAAACTTCTCTCCAAATGGGAAGGACCATATATTATCGAAGAGGTTTATCGTTCTGGAGCTATAAAAATAAATAATTTCGAAGGTACTAACTTGAAGGTGGTCAATGGGAAAAGAATTAAATACTATATCTCAGGTACGCCTATTAATGTTGAAAGCAATATTATTCAAACCATGACACCGTAGGAACACATAAAAGAAACCTTTCGGAACATCCAGAATCATGAAAAAGGTGGAGGTACATAACACGGTAAGTAAATGGACTCCAAAAAATCTGCAAAAATATTTCCTGCCAGTTTGGGAATATTACAAAAATTAGGAAAATAAGAAATAACCGGGAAGCAACCGAGGAGGGCACATGACACCAGGGCGTGTCTGGCATGCCTGGCGCGCCCAGGTGGGTTGTGCCCACCTCGAGCACCTTCCCGACTCCGTTTTCCCTTCGTTTTGCTTGCTTCCGAAGATAAAAAATCTTTAAATACCCCCCGAACATACTCACCTTCATATCGCGGAGAAATCTTATATTCTTCTTTCTTGTTGTTTTCTGTTAGACCTGTCAGGCTAGGCATCATGTCTTCTCCCTCCCTCGATGATACACTCCAACATATCTATAATTTTTTATTGTTCCATGCTATTATATTATCTGTTGGGGATGTTTTATATGCATTAATGTGCTATTTTATATTATTTTTGGGAGTAACTTATTAACCCAGAGCCTAGTGCCAGTTTCTATTTTTTCCTTGTTTTTGAGTTTTATAGAAAAGGAATATCAAACAGAGTCCAAACAGAATAAAACTTTACGATGATTTTTCTTGGAACAGAAGACACACATAGGACTTGGAGAGGAAGGAAGAAGAGTCCCGAGGGCTCCACATGCCCTAGGGGGCGCATGTCGGTGTCAAAACTGGTGGATCCCGGGTAGGGGGTCCCGAACTGTGCGTCTAAGGTCGATGGTAACAGGAGACAGGGGACACGATGTTTTATCCAGGTTCGGGCCTTCTTGATGGAGGTAATACCCTACGTCCAGCTTGATTGATCTTGATGAGTATGAGGATTACAAGAGTTGATCTACCACGAGATCATTGTGGCTAAACCCTAGAAGTCTAGCTTGTATGATTGTGATTGTCCTTGTGTCTACGGACTAAACCCTCCGGTTTATATAGACACCGGATGTGACTAGGGTTACACAAAGTCGGTTACAGAGAAAGGAAATAATACATCCGGACGCAATGCTTGCCATCCACGCAAAGGAGAGTCCCATCCGGACACGGGAGGAAGTCTTCTATCTTGTATCTTCATGGCCCAACAGTCCGGCCCATGTCACATAGGCTGGACACCCGAGGACTCCTTAATCCAGGGCTCCCTCAGTAGACCCTGAACCAGGCTTCAATGTCGATGTGTCCGGCGCGTAGATTATCTCCGGCATTGCAGGGCGGGTTCCTCCTCCGAATACTCTAAAGCGGTCTTTTGAACATAGAAGATGAGTCTGGCTCTGCAAAACAAGTACCACACACAACCGCAAAATCTTTAAAATTTAACAAGTCCCATCTACTGACATCTTTTTATAGTGAGACGCCACGTCTCCGCCCGGTCATTATTTAGAACCGTCTTTTAGCCTCCCGCTTCACGTTTTGAGACGCGGTTTTCATTGGCACGTCTTGTCGAAGCAAAGGTCGTGTCCCTTTATCATGGGATCCTCATTAATATGGGCGCGAGAAATCCAATCGCGTTGTTGGAGATCCCTTGGGAATAGGCGAGCATAAAGGGTCGTGAGGAGGCGTTCGACATTCTTCACCTTTATAAAGGGGCACAGACCCGTCGACCTCTTCCTCAACCTTCCCAACCTCAAGCTCCAGCACCCAGGATTCAATTTCACCCATTGTTATCTGGCCCTCTAGTTATGTCCGGATCCATCTCCCAAGGTAGGTGGGCGGCCTCCTTGGTCACCGAGGAGGATATCGTGAAGCTTCGGAAGGCGAGGTACCTGACTGCGGAGATCCCCCACAGGCTTCCTACGAAAGGGTAGGTCATCCCCACACCAAAATCCGGCGAGAGGGTTGTATTCATCTCCCACTTCCTCCGCAGGTTAGGGTTCGCTCTTCACCCCTTCGTTCGCGACCTCATGTTCTAATATGGGCTAGATTTTCATGATCTGGCTCCAGAATCTTTTCTTCACATCTCAGCGTTTGTCGTCCTGTGCGAAGCCTTTCTCCGCGTCCCCCCACACTTCGTCCTATGGCTCAAGACTTTCAATGTGAAGCCGAAGCTAGTTAACGGGGAACAAGCGGAGTGCGGCGGTCCTATGGTGAGCAAGCTCGTCAGCACTATCTGGCCAAAAGGCACCTTCGCGGAAGACTCCAACTTATGGCACATGAGTGGTTCTATACCACCGAACCCCACGGCACCAAATGGGCAGCCGCACCTGCGTTTCGATCCGGCCCTCCACTGCAGCTCGCATCATGGATAAATAAGGGGCTAGACTGGGAATCAATTAATGAAGTATAGATGCTGCAAATTCGTATCCGGAGTATCCTCGAGAGGGACGTTGGCCTCGTCAATGTGGTCCAAGTGATGCTAGTCCGCCGGATCCTCCCGTGCCAGGGACGGCCTCTCCGTATGTGGGAGTTCAATCCGGACGGACCGCGAACCCTTCAGCAATTTTTTAGCACAACGCACGAAGGGATGTGGGAACTGTTCTTCAAAACTCGAGAGCAGCGGCCAGACACGTAAGAGGATGTCGATCTCAACTGCAACCGTCCAGATACCTCGGTAAGCACCCAACTTCTGATCACAACTTGGTTGATTATCCCATTGCAATGTACTGAGAGTTCTATCTTCAACCAGGGCTGGATAAAGAAAGCGGAACGAATTAGATGTTCAGCTCCAATTCCTGAAGACTCGGCCGATCCTGTGTTGACGAGGATGTTGGTCTCGGTGCCGTATCAAGTTCCAGCGCCGGAGAACAAGAAAAAGAGCGAAGAGGCCGAAAGCGGCCTCCATTCTGTAGGTATGCCAGACACTATGCCCCGAGGGGCTGAAGCTCCCACTTCAAAAGACGAAGGGGAAGGAGAAGGTGATATTCCTTCCCCTCATGGGAGGAAAAGAACTGCATCCGAAGACTTGGAGGTGGAAGCACCGAAGAGAGGGAAGGCATCCCCACACTATGGTTCGGGTTCTGAAGCCAACGTTGTCGCAAGGCACCTCTCTAAGGACAACCCTTTGCCAAATCGTAAGTGAACAAGGATATTCTAGACATATCCCGCTCTTTTCAAGTTACAGGGGTAATATTAAAAACTATATGCTTGCAGTTCGGCCCACAGTCCGCCACGACAGTCCTCCTCATTAGGGGACTTATCTCCGGGGATGATGGAAAGCGAGACGCCTTCTCATGCTTCCTCGCCTCCTAGGGCAGATGACTTCGAGGTGTCATCTCGGAGAATCTCCCCTGACCATCAAGCGGCATGCGGGACAATGAAAACAACACCCGAGGGCGGTACTTCGATCCTTAAGGGTCCGGGGGGTGCAGCCCCTATGGGGGCTAGCAATGAAGGCCCCAAACTATCCGGCTTATAGCCGAAGAAGACCCTAGGGTCGAGCAGATGTATCCCTTTGAAGGGAATGCATACTCCCATGGCAGCCTCCAGGAATCCAGAGGTGCTGAATACTTTGACGAGCACATTACAAAGTGTGTCCATTTCAGAGGAACATCATACCTTAATGGGTACGGTGGTTGAAAGAGTTCTATCCGTGAGAAGCGGCTTGAATGAAGCTTTCCTGGGCCTGTTGTGAGGCTTCGAGGTATGTAATGTAATAGTTTTAACTATTTTTCATGCATAATGCACCTATGTATAGATAGTAGCCCCTAAGGCTCTGGTCGGCTTCCACAGGGAGGCGATCAGAGGATAAAAAAGACATGCTCAGGAAGTAACCTTATTAATCCGAACACAGGCTATTACGTCCATGGCGACCACCCAAGCTACGGAAGTTCCAGATCTAAAGCAGAAGATTGAGTTAGTGGATGAGGACATCACTCTTATTAACAGGCGGCTCAACGAAGTAAAAGGTATGTGTTGGGGTAGCTTGTTTATGCATGTATAGTCTGAGGTTGAAAATCATATGCATAATTGTGGATGGTGCTGCCGCGGTTGAGACCCTTCAGGCTAAACTTGCCCGGGCCAAGGAGTAGGCCAGAGTGAGCGACACAACTGCCAAGAAGGCGGCTGCAGATTTAAAGGCCGAACAGGCCACCCCGCGCCAGTGCCAGGACAGAATATCCATCATAGAGCGAGAGCTGAAGGATGCTACTAATAGGTGCAAATCTCTCGAGGAGGATAACAAAATCAAGGCAGCCGAACTCAACAAGGCCTCACTAGAGGCGAAAGAAGCGCGATATGATTCTAGAGCGGCTCGGGAGGAGATGCAACAGGCTGGGGAGATAGCGGCTGGTAAGCCCTTTCTTTTATACACTAAGTTCGGCAACCCAAAGTATGCTTTGCTTAACCAAATGTGGAGTTCTCCAGACACGTTCTTGGATATGCCGAGGAGTGTTTCTGACGCGGCGCAGTTCTTCCAGGCACGGGAGGGACGTGTTGCAGAGATGCTTTTCTGGTCGCAATTCAATGAGGAAAAGTGTCCGACGCTGCTGATCGAACAGATGGCCCAGTGGGATGAGCTACACAAGATGTCCGAAGGTGCCGTGAAGGATGTCGTAGTTCGGCTATGGCCATCCGAACCTGTTCTGAGCAGTTATTTTGGTTTGGTACAGCGGCTTGTCGATGTAGTGTCGCGTATTGACTTGTCAAGCATTCGACGTGCATAGAAGGTGTGCGGATGGCCTTCGCCTGCGTCAAGATGCACTAGGCAAAGATGAAGGCCACCGGTGTTGCAAGCGAGGGTCCGCCTGGGGGCAAGGACCATCGCACGCCAGAGCATTATTTGGAGGATGTCCTAGAGGGTGCCCGCTTGATAGAGGGCCAGTACTCGAAGGATATTATACTTGAATAAATGTACCGGAGTTGTAAAAACAATATGATAATACGTTAAAGATTTGTTATTTATTCTTGCCATTATTTCCTCTTGTGCGGCCGTTTCTTATATCCTGAAAGTTTGCCAGTCGTCGGCTTCGGCCCCCTGGCATATAATACGGGGGTGTTCGGAATGGCACCAGATTACTCTTGACCCAACGTCTTGGTCTGGAACGGAGGTGTCAGTGCGGCGAATGAGGCAATCAGACTATAGGGCTTTAATACCTTCACTTAGCCATAGGAGTTTTACGGTGGGTCTACGATGTAGCCCCTGGTATGTACGTAGTTACCCGAATACGGTTGCGTGACATAGGTGACCGAAAAACGGTCATTCATGTAATACGGAAGAAATCGCAAAAGATTCCGATAAGTCACCGAGTGGTTGACCAGCTCTCGCCGCATCATGACAGTCAGTTTTCGGCTTTCTCTACTGAGGTGTTTGACCAGGTGAACCAGAAACACAATCGTAGTAGTTCTCCCTTTACTACCCTAGCCGATTGGGCAGAACATAGGGTAGCAAGCACAGGAGCCGGGCAACTCAACTATTGACCAAAGACATGATCCAGAGCTGATGCATATAAGGCCAATCTCGTGACGCCGAAGTGCGCTATAGAGTTGTTCGGACTTTTTCGGCAACCCATATGTTGTCGTATCAAGCCCCTGACGATTCGCGGCGAGGTGTATATTATGACACCACCATGCAGGCCATTTTACGTGCTAGAGTCGAGGGTTAGGTAAGAGTCTTTGTGCAGGTTTCAAATAGAACTTTTGGTCTACAAAAAATCTTTTGGACCTCATGTCGGACATCTGTGCTGCCTGTGCTTCCGCGAAAAGGCTTCCGTAAAGGGAGCGATCCCCGGTTATTTGCGGGGAAGCCGGACTCATAAAGAGTCCCTTAAGGTCCATGGGACGGACAAGTATTAATTTACTTGTAACAAAAGTATAGATAAATAGTTAGAAAAGAGGAAAGGTTAAAGTCCGGACTAACCAATTTGTAGGCTTGTTCGTTTTGTGCCTCCACCGATGACCAAGGTATTTTGAGTGCATAGTTATGTATGGGTGGTGCAAAATCCGCGGGTATAAGAGGCGAGCGACGGAGGCGGAGCTGCTAATCCATCTCTGAAATTGACCGGTCCTGCGGAGTAGAGGCCGACGGTTTAATGACCAATGAGATATACGGCTTAAGGAGGCCGCTTTGCACTTCGGCTGTGACTGCCGTATTGTGCCCCTCAGTGTGGAGGGAGCGTTCCACGTTTCCGTTGATTGTTATGGTGCCGCGGGGACCGGGCATCTCAAGCTTTAAATAGGTGTAGTTTGGGACAACATTGAAATGAGCAAAAGCGGTCCGCCCAAGCAGTGCGTGGTAGCCAATGCGGAATGGGGCAATATAGCGAAGATCAATTCTTCGCGTCGGAATTTTTTCGGTGAACCGAAGACAACTTCCAGTAAGATTGAGCCTGTGACTGGTGTTGCTCCCTTGAAGGTGGTTGTGTTGGGCTTGATCCTTGAAGGGTCAATGCCCATTTTGTGGACAATGTCTTGATAGAGTAAATTGAGGCGACTACCGCTGTCCATGAGGACTCGCGTAAGATGGAATCCGCCGATAATCGGATTGAGGACTAGGGTTGCCGAACCTCCATGATGGATACTGGTTGGGTGGTCCTCGTGATCAAAAGTGATCGAGCAGGCTGCCCTTGGATTGCATTTTTGGGCGTCCGTCTTATGGTGTTGCACTCCCTTTCAGAGGTATGCATCACGTATATCATGT